>NW_027640539.1:0-287000 GCF_949752795.1 Hyperoodon ampullatus
CTTTCCATGTTTTAATTGACTTTACTCCCTGACTTGTTTGCTTGCAAAAGCCTTCAGAAAATACCAAGAATCTACATCATTGGGCAGTTTGCACAGCAACATGAGTGGAAATGCTCTTGTCACACTGCTTGGTTTCTCTGTCCCACCATGCAAAGCACCACCTCTTGTCCGCCCTCCTTGGAAGGGGGCCAGTGCCCACCCTGAGCTCAATCCCTGGGGTAGATCTCTTGGTTCTGTCTTCACTGTATGCAGTGTTTCTTGCCCAGCACACAGAAACAGGGCTGGCACAAGCAATGGAAGACACACTTTCTACAGAGAAGGACATTTCGTTTCCTTAGCACAGAATCTGATAGTGAATATTAGCCTCAAAGGAGAAAGGTGGAGTGAATTTCCTCCATCTACTCCTGGAGGCTCCTTCTTCCTCAGAATCCTCCAGAACTGGGTGTGGCATGTGGGTACAAGCATGGGCTCCCTGCAAATGGAGGAGTCCTGCGTAGCACTAGGTGCTTCAGCTAAGGGGGTAGGACTCATCCCGAGTCTCTAATAGGAAACAGTTAGAATGAGGGAAGTGGCAGAGAGATGTATCATAACCATTCAGAATGCTATGAGACCTACTAAGAGATGAGATTTCTTATTAAATGAAGTTGTAATTGACCCAGTAGTAGGGACGCTAAAACCCAGTTTTGTTCACTAAGAATCCAGCCATGGAGCAACTAAACCCGTGCACCACAACTACTAAGCCTGTGCTCTAGAGCCCGCAAGTCACAACTACTGAGCCCAGGTGCCACAACTATTGAAGCCCATGCACCTAGAGCCCGTGGTCTGGAATAACCGCAGCGAACGAAATGAGAAGCCCGTGCAGTGAAACGAAGATCCAACACAGCCAAAAGAAAAAAAAAAAAGAATCTAGTAAACATTTGCCTGGGTTGTGATAGGATTTGTTTTCCAGGTTAAATGAGGCTCAATTGGTATAAAATCAATGCACACACTGAAAGTGTACAGTTTATTTATTTTTATATCCATACCCATTCATGATGCAGTGTGGAAGGGAATATTTTTTAGACAGTTGGCACCAGTAACAGTGATGTTTATGGGAACGTAAATCAAGGGAAACACAACACAAAATGTTCACATACACACACAGAATCATACCACTCATTTCACATACAGACACACTCAGTCTCATGCACACAAACATACAACACCTAACTGTAATACAGCTTCATACTGGGACTATAGTAATTGGTCACATTACTTGTAAATCACTTTCTATCACCAGGACACCTACTCTCATTCCCAGCACAAATTTGGAATCAGTTTGCCCTCTACACTAAAACCAGCAAGAATGTCCCACTTTCTCATCTTCAAAGTTCTTCCTCCCCAAGTGACTGATTCCAGAATACATACCGTTTTCACGTTCTGTGAAGGCCACCTGCAATTACAGAAGAGAAAACACTATGAGGATAAGATCACAGTGATGCTCAGGTCTTTTGTTCATTTGGTGACAGGAGGAAACCTCAAAAGAAACAGTGGTCCAGGGAACCCAGCAAGGGTTATCAGAGCAAACCTACTCAGTCTGAAAGGCAAGAACTTTGCTGGGAGGATGGAACTTCCAAGTCCATTTAGGTTGGAAATTACAGAATTCTTTTCCTAGAGGAAAAATCGCTGCAGGAGAGAGAGCTCCGTACTCTACAGGCTGTAATGGATGCTGTCAATTTTAATGTCTTGTGGAATCAGGCACCATGATTTGGTAATAGGCTCTCACTCCACATTCTCCCAACCAAGGGAATTGTATGTATCTAGAAGGAGTACCCACAAATATTCATAACTTAAATCTATTGAAAGAGAAATAAAGCAATATTTCTATCTCAGACCAGGAAAAATCCAGCTTACCTTGATTTTCCACGGAGGCTTTTCGTCTGTCCTATCACGGTGGAGGTCAACCGCCACATCCTCAGGGAGAGCTGGAGGGACACAGAGTAACTGTCAGGACACTGGTGATGCTGCTCAGCAATTACTCAGGGGCTTTCTTCTCGATGAGGACATGGGGTGGTGTGTATGGATGTGGGAGGTTAGTAAGTGTGGGCTGAGCTGGTGTTCGGCCATCCTCTTTGGGGGATGAAGGAAGGCAAAGGACAAGAGGAAGGAAATGAAAACAGAGCTTTGGCTTTCTAGCTAAGGGGAGCCTAATCAGAAGGGAAGGGTCGATCTAAAAAATGGTAAACACTAAAATGCATGCTCTGTTTCAATGACACAGACCCATGATTCATGCTTTGAGCTTCTGCTAAATTGCCAATGTCTCTTGATTTTTCCCGGATCACTCTTTCCCCAGCATCCACAATGCCAGCTACTGCATTTATCATGTCTTCTGTTGTATAATATTTTATACTTGATTAACAGCAACCTGTATTAAAGGACTGAATTCAATCCTAGACAAAATATGCTATATTTTTTGACTAATCACTTGTCTTAAAGAAAATGAAATACACAAGATTTGACAAACCTGAAATCCTACCATTTAGATACAGCCACTATCAATCGTATCATATTTTTCTCCCAGTCTTTGTTTTCTATACAATGTATGTATGCCCACTGAGTCAGGGGCTGTCCATAGTCTAGGAAGCTGTTCCATAAGTGGCACACTTCGTTATGAAGAGGGAGCCCGGACTGAGCACAGCCTGTCTCTAACCCAGCTGTGCAGGAGAAGTGTACAGGCTAAAAGTCAGGTTCCACTTTGTATCCTTGGGTGTGGGCTACAGGAATTGACCAATGCTATGGCTCATGTTAATGTTATCCAATACAATAAAATAGCTCCCTGATTCTTATCTGCTTTTCGCCTTGTTTAAGCAATGACACCAGCACTGACAGATATGACCTGCACTGTATACATGAGGTCTCACACCTCTCAGAATCTTTGAGCTGACCAGGAGAATGCAGGTCTTGAGGTGAATTTCACATTAATGACTGTGCCAAAGTCAACTGATAAGCCCACCCATAGCTGCGCTGGATTCTGTGACCACTAAGGCCACCTGATGGACAAGGTCTGGACCTTTGGAGATGCTAGTACTTCCAGCCAAGGATACGGATGCAGGGACTCCCTTGCTCCATGACTGAGGATCCCTTGGCTGAGTGGTAAGTGCAGGTCAGGGATCCAGAGCACCCACTTTGGGACCCACCCCTGGGTTCTCAGTTTGGCTTTTCCACTTAGGAGGTCAAGAGCTTAGAACATTTATCTCTGCACCATCTCCTTCTGAGGAAAAGGAATATTAACCGAATCTGTGCAACTGCTGTGTTGCGGGAAAAATATGCAACCAACTTCACAAAACAAGTAAGGGTCCTGTGCCTGAGCTAACATTAGGTACTTCAAAACAACTCCATAAGTCTCTTAGCCCCTTAGAGCGGATGAAAGCAATATTAGAGTTAAAAGTAACTTCTCCCAATTCCCTCATTCTGGAATACAGAAACAAAATTCTACAGCAGAGGAAGCCTCATAAACACACAGCACCTGCCAGGGTTTACCCCAGCCCTGGAAGAACTGGGAAGGATAAGACCAAGGCAGGCATGAGGAAAGGTCAGAGGGTAGGCAGGACTGGGGTGTGGGGAGCAGGGGCAGGGTTGTCTGGACGGAGAAGTGGGTTGTAAGAAGAGCAGTGACCCTGGGTCCTGCTGCCCTGAGTCTCTGTCCTGGGCCTGGTCTACCCCAGGAGACCAGGTCAGCAGGGCTGTCAAAGCAAGTGTGTCAAGAAGCCCAGCAGCCCCTTCACACAGCCCTCTAGAATTAATGCCGCCCATGGAGGGTCTCTAGGGGCAGCTGGACGTGGACCCCTCTCAAATGGAAGCATGTCAGCACATCAGCCTTGGGAGGTGCTGAGGGTGAAATGAGGAGACTGAGCACATGCAGTGATCCCAAAGCACGTGTTCTGTGACTCTTCCACCTCTGGGAGCGAGCTTTCCATGAGGAATAAACAGTGAGGACAAAAGTAAGATGAAGCTACAAGTCCTGAAATTGTAGAGGGAGAGAGTTCAAGTCTCATCCACCACCTGACACTGACTATAAGAACTTGTTCTCCAGTGTCAAGTGACTATGAGAGCTTTGTTCCCACTAGGATATGGGCATCATACGTGAATGTAAAAAGGAAACCAAAATCCCTGGTGCTAAATACACTCCAGGTATCAAACAGAAACGAACCTTTCATCTTTGGCAGTGAAAAAGCAATGAAAGAGTAGTCTTGTGAGAAAGAACATTTCTGAATGGCAAAGCAAGAAAAGATGACTATAAGCACAGTACAGTCAAAGGACATGGACACAATAATTCTATCATATCATTAAAATTTGGAAAGAACAAATCAGAATTCTACACATATTTCCTCCTTCTTCCTGATTTCATATTCACCTTCCTTAGTTTCTAAAGGAGTGGGTGGAACCCAAGTGTTCTAGGAATTGTCTCGCTTTAGATCCTACCTGAGAGTTGTTCCCTATGTGAATCGTCATCAGCATCACAGCAATGTATGCTCTCCACGATGCATTCTGTACAAACACAACCATGAGCATAAAGTTAGTAAACAAGTTGACGCACCCATTTCTCCTGCTCGACTTGCTGGCTCACACAGCATCACCCTGGTCTTCCCTCCACGTTCTCAGACCTCCCCTGTGCTCTGTGCAGACAGAGTCCTTCAATATGATACTGATCATAGTTGAAAATTTCAAATGAGGGAGAGATGCTGAGAAAATCACCTTTCGACCCCTCACTTCTATAGACCCACTTATAACTTTCACCGTCAACCTTAACAACCTGAAATTCCAGATGTTATAGACACACTTGAAATATGGCTAGTGTGACCAAGCAATTGTGTTTTTTTTTGCATTTTTTAATAGAATGAGCTAACTATTGTTTGAACTAAATTAATTATAAATAGACACATTTGGTTAGTGGCTACCACACTGGGAAGCTCAGCTCTAAGAAATCCAAAGATGAGAAAGAGGCAACCAGCGACCCTTCCCCTGGTTGTTCTTTACTGCAGAAAATATGATGGCCTGATCTCATCATTCGTATGTCCGTATATCTTGGGCTTTTGGACCCACGCCAGGCATTGGGAGAGTCCTTGTGGACACTGAAATAGTACAGTCAACACTCAGATCCAAGAGGAATTCCCAGCAAGGGGCCCACTTGTAGACAGAGGTGAAGGGCTTGGCCCAGTAAACCTGTATTAGACATAACCAGAGAGTAGGTGCAGGGGGAGGGAGGGATTTCACTCTCTCCATGAGTCCATCCTTCTCACTCCTGAATCTAGAAGACCTGAGGAAGGCAGTGGAAAAGTCCCCGTAGGAGGTGAAAATTTGTATACTGAAAACTACAGGATATCGGGAAAGAAATTAAAGAAGAGACAAGTAATTGGAATGACATACCATGTTCATAGACTGGATTATTAAATACTGTTGGCATTTCTATACTACATAAAGTGATGTACACATATATCGCAACAACCCACATAATTCCATGTCATTATTATAGAAGTGGACAGAATCCTAAAATACATACGGAACCACCCCCGCAATTAGATAAAAAAAAATCTTGAGAGCAAAGAGCAATGATGGAGATTAACACTTCCTGAACTCAAAACACATAACAATGCCACAGTAGTCAAAACAGTCTGCTACTGGCATCAAGACAGTGAGACAGACCAATGAAATATAATAGAGAGACCCCGAATTATTGCACATATATATGGCCAACTGATCTGTGCCAAAGTTCTAAGATTACCAAGTGAAGAAAGGATAGTCTCTTCAACAATCAACAGAATGAAAAGGCAACCTATAGGATGGGAGGAAATATGTGTAAACCTTGTATCTGAATAAGAGACCAATATCCAAAATATATAAGAATCTACTACGAGTCAATTTCAGAAAAACAGCGGACAAATAACTGAGTTTAAAAATGGGTAAAAAGCTTCACTAGACATTTCTCCATAAAGATATACAAGTGGTCAATCTACATATGAAAATTTGCTCAACATCGCTAAGCATCAGGGAAATGGAAATCAAGGCACAAGGAGATATCACTCACACCTGTTAGGATGTGTATTATAAAAAGACAATTAGGGCTTCCCTGGTGGCACAGTGGTTGAGAGTCCGCCTGCCGATGCAGGGGACACTGCAAAAAAAAAAAAAAAAAAAGAAAGAAAATTAATGGATGCTGGCAAAGATGTGAAAAAGTGGAACTTCTGTACACTGTTTTGTACCCTGCAGTAATGTAAAATGGCGTAGCCATTATGGAAAACAGAATGGAGGTCCCCCCAAAATTAATAAGAGAACTATCATAAAATCCAGCAATCACTCATTTAGGTGTATATACAAAGGAGATAAAACAAGAATGTTCAAGAGATATCTACAATATCATGTCCATTGCAGCATTATACACAATAGAGGAAAACTGCCTAGTTTCCATGGGAAGGTGAATTAATAAAAAAATGTGGTGTATACATACAGTGGAATGTCATTCAGTCTTTGAAAAAGAAGGAAATCCTCCCATTTGCAGCAACACGAAAGAACTTGGAGGACATTTGTAAGAGTGAAGTAAGCCAGTCACAGAAGGTCAAAAACTGAAAGAAAACTCCGAGAAGCAGAGAGTAGAAGGGTGGTTCCAAGAGCTGGCAGGAGGTTGACATGGGAAGTCTCTGTTCAATGGTTAGAATGTGTTATTTCAAAATGGAAAAGTTCTAGACACATGCTGTACAACAAGGAGCATGTAGTCCACAGGACTCACTGGACATTTCAAAACTTGTTAAGAAGTTGGATTTCATCGTATGTGTACTTTTACAACAATAACATATACATATGTAAAATAAATACAAAGTGGAAAAAGGGGAAAAAAGAAGAAAAATAAGGAAAGGGATTCAACAGAGGGAAAGAAGAAAGGAGGAAGGGTCTCGAATGTACACAGGTATCAGGAGATAATGGGAGAGAAGCTCCTCTCCCCAGGCTTTAAAGAAGACATCTCTCCAGAGTTCACTCCAGCAAGAGGGGGATGTCCTTTCTCTTCCCCATTCAACCAGAAGCGCCAATAGCATCCTAAGTGTGGCCCAGGCTGTGCTCAGGTGGACACTTTTCCTTGATCTCTAAACCAACCACCACTGACTCCCCATGGCTCAGGTGCCCTTCCTCTATCTCCTTCCACTTCTCTAAAGCATTTCCCTCTTCAAGTCCAGCCAGAGGCTCCAATCCTGTCCTCACACGTGGGGTCCACTGGGCGGGTCTCTGAGTTCTTAAGAGCCTCACTGTGAGTAGCAGGCACTGAATCGCACACCAGGGTTCCCCTCAGCACCATCAGCAAACTACGACCTAGGGATTGAGGATTTCTAGAACAACTTTACTCACAGACAGTCTCTTGGGTAAACAAGTGACATTTTACAATCAAGCATTTTCAGTTTTTTCTTTGGTGCGGAAAATATTAACACATATAAGGCAATCATATTCTATTCAAGTATGTATTTCTCAAAGGACTCACTATTGAAAAAAAATTTTTAAGTATAAGTTTCCATGTTTTAATCGACTTTACTCCCAGACTTGTTTGCTTGCAAAAGCCTTTAGAAAATACCAAGAACCTACATCATCTGGCAGTTTGCACAGCAACATGAATGGAGATCCTCTTGTCACACTGCTTGGTTTCTCTGTCCCACCATGCAAAGCACAACATCCTGTCTGCCTTCCTGGGAAGGGAGCAATTGCCCACCGTGAGCTCAATCCATGGAGTAGATCTCTTGGTTCTGTCTTCACTGTATGCAGTGTTTCTTGCCCAGCACACAGAAACACGGCCGACACAGGTGATGGAAGACACATTTTCCACAGGAGAAGGACATTTCGTTTCCTAAGCACAGAATCCGATAGTGAATATTAGCCTCAAAGGAGAAAGGTGGAGTGAATTTTCTCCATCTACTCCTGGTGGCTCCTTCTTTCTCGGACTCTTCCAGAACTGGGTGTGGCATGTGGGTACAAGCATGGGCTCCCTGCAAAAGGAAGGAGGCCTGCCTAGCACTAGGTGCTTCAGGTAAGGGGGGAGGACTCATCCCGAGGCTCTAATAGGAAACAGTTAGAATGAGGGAAGTGGCAGAAAGATGTATCATAACCATTCAGAATACTAAGAGACCTACTAAGAGATGAGATTTCTTATTAAATGCAGTTGTAATTGACCCAGTAGTAGGGATACTGAAACCCAGTTTTGTTCGTTAAGAATCCAGCCAGGAAGCAAGTACGTCCGTGCAACACAACAACTAAGCCTGTGCCCTAGAGCCTGAAAATCACAACTACTGAGCGCACGTGCCACAACTATTGTAGCCCATGCACCTAGAGCCCATGCTCTGGAGCAAGAGAAGCCACTGAAATGAGAAGCCTGCGCACTGCAACGAAGAGACAACACAGGCAAAAAAAAAAAAAAAAAAAAAAAGAATCCAGTAAACATTTGCCTGGGTGGTGATAGGATTTGTTTTCCAGGTTAAATGAGGCTCACTTGGTATAAAATCAATGCACACACTGTAAGTGTACAGTTTATTTACTTTTATATCCATACCTATTCATGATGCAGTGGTGATGGGAATATTTTCTAGAAAGTTGGCACCAGTAACAGTGATGTTTATGGGAACATAAATCAAGGGAAACACAACACAAAAAGTTCACATACACACACAGAATCATACCACTCATTTCACATACAGACACACCCAGTCTCATGCACACAAACCTACACCACCTAACCGTAATACAGCTTCTTCCTGGGACTATAGTAATTGGTCACATTACTTGTAAATCACTTTCTATCACCAGGACACCTACTCTCATTCCCAGCACAAATTTGGAATAAGTTTGCCCTCTACACTAAAACCAGCAAGAATGTCCCACTTTCTCATCTTCAAAGTTCTTCCTCCCCAAGTGACTGATTCCAGAATACATACCGTTTTCACGTTCTGTGAAGGCCACCTGCAATTACAGAAGAGAAAACACTATGAGGATAAGATCACAGTGATGCTCAGGTCTTTTGTTCATTTGCTGACAGTAGAAAACGTGATAAGAAACAGTGGTCCAGGGAACCCAGCAAGGGTTATCAGAGCAAACCTACTCAGGCTGAAAGGCAAGAACTTTGCTGGGAGGATGGAACTTCCAAGTCCATTTAGGTTGGAAATTACAGAATTCTTTTCCTAGAGGAAAAATCGCTGCAGGAGAGAGAGCTCCGTACTCTACAGGCTGTAACGGATGCTGTCAATTTTAATGTCCTGTGGAATCAGGCACAATGATTTGATAATAGACTCTCATTCCACATTCTCCTAACCAAGGGAATTGTATGTATCTAGAAGGAATACTCTCAAATATTCATAACTTAAATCTATTGAAAGAGAAATAAAGCAATATTTCTATCTCAGACCAGAAAAAATCCAGCTTACTTTGATGATACACAGAGGCTTTTCTTCTGTCCTATCACGGTGCAGGTCAACCGCCACATCCTCAGGGAGAGCTGGAGGGACACAGAGTAACTGTCAGGACACTGGTGCTGCGGCTCAGGAATTACTCAGGGGCTTTCTTCTCGATGAGGACATGGGGTGGTGTGTATGGATGTGGGAGGTTAGTAAGTGTGGGCTGAGCTGGTGTTGGGCCATCCTCTTTGGGGGATGAAGGAAGGCAAAGGACAAGAGGAAGGAAATGAAAACAGAGCTTTGGCTTTCTAGCTAAGGGGAGCCTAATCAGACGGGAAGGGTCGATCTAAAAAATGGCAAACACTAAAATGCATGCTCTGTTTCAATGACACAGACCCATGACCCATCCTGCCTCTTTTGAGCTTCTGCTAAATTGCCACTGTCTCTTGATTTTTCCCAGATCACTCTTTCCCCAGCATCCACAATGCCAGCTACTGTATTTATCATGTCTTCTGTTGTATGATATTTTATACTTGATTAACAGCAACCTCCATTAAAGGACTGAATTCAATCCTAGACAAAATATGCTATATTTATTCACTAATCACTTGTCTTAAAGAAAATCAAATACACAAGGTTTGACAAAAGTGAAATCCTACCATTTAGATACAGCCACTATCAATCGTATCATATTTTTCTCCCAGTCTTTGTTTTCTATACAATGTACGTATGCCCACTGAGTCAGGGGCTGTGCATACTCTAGGGAGCTGTTCCATAAGTGGGACACTTCGTTATGAAGAGGGAGCCCGGACTGAGCACAGCCTGTCTCTAACCCAGCTGTGCAGGAGAAGTGTACAGGCTAACAGTCAGGTTCCGCTTTGAGTCCTTGCGTGTGGGCTACAGGAATTGACCAATGCTAAGGCTTATGGTAATGATATCCAATACAATAAAATAGCTCCCTGATTCTTATCTGCTTTTGGCCTTGTTTAAGCAATGACAACAGCACTGACAGATATGACCTGTATTGTATACATGGGGTCTCACACCTCTCAGAGTCTGTGAGCTGACCAGGAGAATGCAGGTCCTGATGTGAATTTCACATTAATGACTGTGCCAAAGTCAACTGATAAGTCCACCCATAGCTGCCCTGGATTCTGTGACCACTAAGGCCACCTGATAGGCAAGTTCTGGACCTTTGGAGATGCTAGAACTTCCAGCCAAGGATACGGATGCAGGGACTCCCTTGCTCCATGACTGAGGACCCCTTGGCTAAGTGGTAAGTGCAGGTCAGGGATCCAGAGCACCCACCCCTGGGTTCTCAGTATGGCTTTTCCACTTAGGAGGTCAAGAGCTTAGAACATTTATCTCTGCACCATCTCCTGAGGAAAAGGAATATTAACCAAATCTGGGCAACAGCTGTGTTGAGGGAAGAACATGCAAACAGCTTCACAACCACATAAGGGTCCTGTGCCTGAGCTAACCTTAGGTACTTCAAAACAACTCCGTAAGTCTCTTAGCCCCTTAGAGCGGATGAAAGCAATATTAGAGTTAAAAGTAACTTGTCCCAATTCCCTTAGTCTGGAACACTCAAACAAAATTCTACAGCAGAGGAAGTCTCATAAACACACAGCACCTGCCTGGGTTTACCCCAGCCTTGGAAGAACTGGGAAGGATAAGACCAAGGCAGGCCTGAGGAAAGGTCAGAGGGTAGGCAGGACTGGGGTGTGGGGAGCAGGGGCAGGGCTGTGTGTGTGGACGGAGAAGTGGGTTGTAAGAAGAGCAGTGACCCTGGGTCCTGCTGCCCTGAGTCTCTGTCCTGGGCCTGGTCAACACCAGGAGACCAGGTCAGCAGGGCTGTGAAAGCAAGTGTGTAAAGAAGCCCAGCAGCCCCTTCACACAGCCCTCTAGAATTTCTGCCGCCCATGGAGGGTCTCTAGGGTAGCTGGACGTGGACCCCTCTCAAATGGAAGCATGTCAGCACATCAGCTTTGGGGAAGTTTTGAGGCTGAGATAAGCTCAAGGAGACTGAGCACATGCAGTGATCCCAGAGCACGAGTTCTGTGACTCATCCATCTCTGGGTCTGTCCTTTACAAGAGGAACTAACAGTGAGCACAAAATATGAGGTGAAGCCACAAGCCCTGAAAGTGCAGAGGGAGACAGTTCACTTCTCATCCACCACCTCACCCTTTCTAGAAGAACTTGGTCTCAAGTTTCAAGGGCCCATGAGTTTTGACCCACAGGTTCTGTCCATCATAGGTCAATATGCAAAAGAAAACAAACTCTACTGTGCACAATAACCTAGATGTGCTAACCAGAAAACAAACTTCCATATTAGGCAGTGACAAGCACAAGAAAGAGCAGCTCATGTGCAAAAGATCAGTTTTGATGAGCAAATCAAGAAAAGGTTATAGAGCACAGTCACGTCTAAGGACACAATTGCTCTCTATTGTATCATTAAAATGTGAAAAAAACAAGTCAGAACTCTACACATATTTCATTCTTCTTTCTGATTTCATATCCACCTTCCTCAGTCTCCAAAGCAGGAGATATAACCCTAAAGTTCCAGGAACCCTCTGCCATTAGATCCTACCTAAGTGTTGTTCCTACCTGTATCCTTTTCTTTATCACGGCCACAAATGCTATTCAAAGGCAATTCTGTAGAAACACGAATATGAATTTACAAGTCTTATGGATACATTTAAAATGTGACTAATGTGACTGAGTAATGGGATATTTTATTTTCTTTTATTTTAATACACTGAGTTAATCATTGATTGAATTAAATAAATTATAACAGGCACATCTAGCTAGTGGCTACCACACTGTAATACACAACCCTCTCTCTCTCTCTCTCCATATATATATATATATGTGTATATAGATATATAAAGTATATGGAGGATGTTACCACCGCTCCCCTGGTTATTCCCCTCTGTATGGTCTACCCATTCAAGATGGCTGTTTGCTGACGGTTTACCAAAGGAAAAACCTCTGCCCCGTGAAGGTACTTAGCCCAAGGGGTAAGAGGGATGCATACCTCTGCTGGTTTCCCTGGTAACCGATGAACCCATCTGCTGTCAATTCCCCCTTTAACTGGTAGCCTGCCTATTCCGCGCAGAGAGAAGCATGCTGCTACTGCTGCTGCTGCGTTCTGCCTGCCATCGGCTATCTACAGTGGGATGTCTCTCCAGGACCACTTTGCTTCTGATGTGAAAGATCTCCCATCTATTAAACCATGAATGTCTCTGTCCCTGACTTCGGGCTCTTTCCTTAGCCCTGAGGCTGAGCAAGTACAGGGCTTGCAGGCATGAGAGGTGCAGCCCATCACCTTCTGCAGGGCAGTTTGCTGGCCAGATTTGATGATTCATTTGTAGGTGTTTCCTAGGCTCATGCACACTTGCCAGGCACTCATGAGACCTTGGGGACACTGAAACAGTAATGTCAGCACCCAGATCCTAGAGGAATTCCCGACAGGTGTTCCACTTGACGGGAGAGGTAATGAGCATGGCCCAGTGCACCTGTGCTAGACATAATCAGCGAGCAGGTGCAGAAGGGAGGGAGGGACATTCACTCACTTCCTGAGGCCATCCTTCTCACCACTGCCTCTGAAAAATCCAGGGAAGGAAGGGACAAAATGCCCTTAGAAGGTAAATGGCCTGTACACTGAAAACTACAAACCACTGTTGAGAGAATTAAACAAGGAACAAATAATTGAAATGACATATCATATTCATAGACTGGAGACATATTATTGTTGACATTTCTACACTACCCAAAGGTAAGTATAAATTCATTGTAATACCTATCAAAATCCCAATGTCATTTTCAAAGAAATAGAAATAAAAAAGATCCTAAAATACATATGGAACCACTAAGGACTCCAAACAGACAACACAATCCTGAGAACAAAGAACATAGATGGAGGCTTCTCACTTCCTGACTTCAAAACACATTACAAAGCCACAGGAATCAAAACTGTACAGTACTGACATAGAAACAGATACATAGGCCTAAAGACCAGAATAAATAACCCCCAAGAAAACACATAGATACATGGCCAAATGAAATTCACCAACCTTCTAAGACAACAAATAGGGAAAGTATAGTTTTTTCAACAGTCAATAGGATGAAAATATAACTTACAGAAAGATTACAAACATATATCAGAAAAGGAGCTAATATACAAAACATCAAAGAAAAACACTACAACTCAAATGCAAACTAAGTTAAAAAAATAAAAAGGGCAAATAACTGGGTTCAGAAATGTGCAAAGACTTAAATAAGACATTTCCTGAAAAAGACATACAAATGGCTAACAAATATAGGAAAAGGTTCTCAACCTCACTAATCATCAGGGCAATGCAAATCAACACCTCATACCTGTTAGGCTGTGTATTATAAAGAAAAAAATTAACAGTTTAAGGCCAAGATGTGGGGAATTGGAAACTTTGTACACTGCTGGTGGGAATGTAAAATGGTGCCGCTATTATGAAAAAGAGTATGGGGGTTCCTTATAAAATTATAAACAGAAATATCATATGATTCAGCAATCACAGTTCTGGGTATATATCCAAAGGAAATTAAATCAGTATCACAATGAGATGAACATAGGTTCATTGCAGCATTCTACACAATAGCCTAGATATGCAACCAACTTCACAAAACAAGTAAGTGTCCTGTGCCTGAGCTAACCTTAGGTACTTCAAAACTACTCTGTAAGTCTCTTAGCCCCTTAGAGAGGATGAAAGCAATATTAGAGTTAAAAGAAACTTGTACCAATTCCCTTAGTCTGGAATGCTGAAACAAAAGTTCTACAACAGAGGAAGCCTCATAAACACACAACGCCTGCCAGGGTTTACCCCAGCCTTGGAAGAACTGGGAAGGATAAGACCAAGGCAGGCCTGAGGAAAGGGCAGAGGGTAGGCAGGACTGGGGAGTGGGGAGCAGGGGCAGGGCTGTCTGGACGGAGCAGTGGGTTGTAAGAAGACAGTGACCCTGGGTCCCGCTGCCTTGAGTCTCTGTCCTGGGCCTGGTGAATTCCAGGAGACCAGGTTAGCAGGGCTGTGAGAGCCAGTGTGTGAAGAAGCCCAGCAGCCCCTTCACACAGTCCTCTAGAATTCCTGCCGGCCATGAAGGGTCTTTAGGATCAGCTGGACGTGGAGCCCTCTCAAATGGAAGCATGTCAGCACATCAGCCTTGGGAGGTGCTGAGGCTGAAATGAGGAGACTGAGCACATGCAGTGATCCCAAATCACGTGTTCTGTGACTCTTCCACCTCTGGGAGCGTGCTTTCCATGAGGAATAAACAGCGAGGACAAAAGTAAGATGAAGCTACAAGTCCTGAAAGTGTAGAGGGAGAGAGTTCAACTCTCATCCACCACCTGACACAAAGTATAAGAACTTGTTCTCCAGTGTCAAGTGACTATGAGAGTTTTGTTCCCACTAGGATATGGCCATCATACGTGAATGTAAAAAGGAAACCAAAATCCTTGGTGCAAAATACCCTCCAGGTACCGAACAGAAACGAAGCTTTCATCTTTGGCAGTGAAAAAGCAATGAAAGAGTAGTCTTGTGAGAAAGAAAATTTCTGAATGGCAAAGCAAGAAAAGATGACTATAAGCACAGTACAGTCAAAGAACATGGACACAATAACTCTATTATATCATTAAAATTTGGAAAGAACAAATCAGAATTCTACACATATTTCCTTCTTCTTCCTGATTTCATATTCACCTTCCTTAGTTTCTAAAGAAGTGGGTGGAACCCAAGTGTTCTAGGAATTGTCTACTTTAGATCCTACCTGAGAGTTGTTCCCTACGTGAATCGTCATCAGCATCACTGCTATGTATGCTCTCCACCATGCATTCTGTACAAACACAACCATGAGCATAAAGTTATTATACAAGTTGACCCACCCATTTCTCCTACTCGACTTGCTGGCTCACACAGCATCACCCTGGTCTTCCCTCCAGGTTCTCAGACCTCCCCTGTGCTCTGTGCAGACAGAGTCCTTCAATAAGATCTTGATCACAGTTGAAAATTTCAAATGAGGGAGAGATGCTGAGAAAATCACTTTTCGACCCCTCACTTCTATTGACCCATTTATAGCTTTCACCATCAACCTTACCAACCTGGAATTCCAGATGTTACAGACACACTTCAAACATGGCTAGTGTGACCAAGCAATTGTGTGTTTTTTGCATTTTTTAATAGAATGAGTTAATTATTGCTTGAACTAAATTAATTATAAATAGACACATTTGGTTAGTGGCTACCACACTGGAAAGCTCAGGTGTAAGAAATCCAAAGATGAGAAAGAGGCAATCAGCCCACCCACCCCTAGTTGTTCTTTACTGCAGAAAATTTGATGCCCTGATATGATCATTCGTATGTAGGTATACCTTTGGCTCTTGAACCCATGCCAGATATTGGGAGAGTCCTTGTGGACACTGAAATAGTACAGTCAACACTCAGATCCAAGAGGAATTCCCAGCAAGGGGCCCACTTGTAGACAGAGGTGAAGGGCATGGCCCAGTACACCTGTATTAGACATAATCAGAGAGTAGGTGCAGAGGGGAGGGAGGGATTTCACTCTCTCCATGAGTCCATCCTTCACACCCCTGACTCTAGAAGACCTGAGGAAGGCAGTGGAAAAGGGCCCATCGGGGGAGGAAAATTTGTATACTGAAAACTACAGAATATTGTGGAAAGAATTTAAAGAAGAGACAAGTAATTGGAATGACATACCATATTCATAGACTGGATTATTAAATACTGTTGGCATTTCTATACTACATAAAGTGATGTTCACATATATCGCAACATCCCATATAATTCCATGTCATTATTATAGAAGTGGACAGAATCCTAAAATACATATGGAACCCCCACAAGTAGATAAAACAATCTTGAGAGCATAGAGCAATGATGGAGATTAACACTTCCTGAACTCAAAACACATAACAATGCCACAGTAGTCAAAACAGTCTGCTACTGGCATCAAGACAGTGAGATAGACCAATGAAATATAATAGAGAGACCTCAAATAAATGCACATATATATGGCCAACTGATCTTGGCCAAGGTTCTAAGATTACCAAGTGAAGAAAGGATAGTCTCTTCAACAATCAACAGAATGAAAAGGCAATCTATAGGATGGGAGGAAATATGTGTAAACCTTGAATCTGAATAAGGGACCAATATCCAGAATATATAAGAAACTACAACAAGTCAATTACAAAAAAACAGCGGGCAAATAACTGAGTTTAAAAATGGGTAAAAAGCTTCACTAGACATTTCTCCATAAAGACATACAAGTGGTCAATCTACATATGAAAATTTGCTCAACATTGCTAAGCATCATGGAAATGGAAATCAAGCCACAAGGAGATATCAGTCACACCTCTTAGAATGTGTATTATAAAAAGACAATTAGGGCTTTCGTGGTGCCACACTGGTTGAGAGTCTGCCTGCCGAGGCAGGGGACACGTGTTCGTGCCCCAGTCTGGGAGGATCCCACATGCCGCTGAGTGCCTGGGCCCATGAGCCATGTAAGCTGAGCCTGTGCTCCGCAACGGCATAGCCCACAACAATGAGAGGCCCGTGTACTGCAAAAAAAAAAAAAAAAAAAAAAAAAAAAAAAAAAAAAGAAATAAAATTAATGGATGCTGGCAAAGATGTGAAGAAGTGAAACATGTGTACCCTGTTTTGTATCCTGTAGTAATGTAAAATGGTGTAGCCATTATGGAAAACAGAATGTTGATCCCCCCCCAAAATTATTAAGAGAACTATCATAAAATCCAGCAATCACTCATTTAGGTTTATATACCAAGGAGATAAAACAAGAATGTCCAAGAGATATCTACAATCTCATGTCCACTGCAGCATTATACACAATACACAACATAGGAAAACTGCCTAGTGTCCATGGGAAGATGAATTAATAAAGAAAATGTGGTGTATACATACAGTGGAATGTCATTCAGTCTTTGAAAAAGAAGGAAATCCTGCCATTTGCAGCAACACAAAAGAACTTGGAGGACATTTGTAAGAGTGAAATAAGCCAGTCATAGAAGGTCAAAAACTGAAAGAAAACTCCGCGAAGCAGAGAGTAGAAGAGTGGTTCCAAGATCTGGCGGGAGGTTGACATGGGAAATCTCTGTTCAATAGTTAGAATGTGTTATTTGCAAAATGGAAAAGTTCTAGACACATGCTGTACAACAAGGTGCATGTAGTCAACAGGACTGACTGGACATTTCAAAACTTGTTAAGACGTTGGATTTCATTGTATGTGTACTTTTACAACAATAAAATATACATATGTAAAATAAATACAAAGTGGAAAAAGGGGAAAAAAGAAGAAAAATAAGGAAAGGGAGTCAACAGAGGGGAAGAAGAAAGCAGGAAGGGTCTCGAATGTACACAGGTATCAGGAGATAATGGGAGAGAAGCTCCTCTCCCCAGGCTTTAAAGAAGACATCTCTCCAGAGTTCACTCCAGCAAGAGGGGGATGTCCTTTCTCTTCCCCATTCAACCAGAAGCGCCAATAGCATCCTAAGTGTGGCCCAGGCTGTGCTCAGGTGGACACTTTTCCTTGATCTCTAAACCAAACACCCCTGACTCCCTATGGCTCAGGTGCCCTTCCTGTATCTCCTTCCACTTCTCTAAAGCATTTCCCTCTTCAAGTCCAGCCCGAGGCTCTAATCCTGTCCTCACACGTGGGGCCCACTGGGCGCGTCTCTAAGTTCTTAAGAGCCTCCCTGTGAGTAGCAGGCACTGAATCACACACCAGGGTTTCCCTCAGCACCATCAGGAAACTATGACCTAGGGATTGAGGATTTCTAGAACAACTTTACTCATACACCGTTTCTTGGGTAAACAAGTGACATTTTACAATCAAGCATTTTCAGTTTTTGCTTTGGTGGGGAAAATATTGACACATATAAGGCAATCATATTCTATTAAAGTATGTATTTCTCAAAGGACTCACTATCGAAAAAAAAATTTTAAGTATAACTTTCCATGTTTTAATTGACTTTACTCCCAGACTTGTTTGCTTGCAAAAGCCTTCAGAAAATACCAAGAACCTACTTCACCTGGCAGTTTGCACAGCAACATGAGTGGAGATGCTCTTGTCACACTGCTTGGTTTCTCTGTCCCACCTTGTAAAGCACAACCTCCTGTCCGCCCTCCTGGGAAGGGAGCCAGTGCCCACCCTGAGCTCAATCCTTGGGGTAGATCTCTTGGTTCTGTCTTCACTGTATGCAGTGTTTCTTGCACAGCACACAGAAACAGGGCCAGCACAACTGATGGAAAACAAACTTTCCACAGGAGAAGGACATTTCGTTTCCTTAGCACAGAATCCGATAGTGAATATTAGCCTCAAAGGAGAAAGGTGGAGTGAATTTCCTCCATCTACTCCTGGAGGCTCCTTCTTTCTCGGACTCCTCCAGAACTGGGTGTGGCATGTGGGTACAAGCATGGGCTCCCTGCAAAAGGAAGGAGGCCTGCCTAGCACTAGGTGCTTCAGGTAAGAGGGGAGGACTCATCCCGAGGCTCTAATAGGAAACAGTTAGAATGAGGGAAGTGGCAGACAGATGTATCATAACCATTCAGAATGCTATGAGACGTACTAAGAGATGAGATTTCTTATTAAATGAAGTTGTAATTGGCCCAGTAGTAGGCATGCTGAAACCCAGTTTTGTTCACTAAGAATCCACCCATGGAGCAACTAAGCCCGTGCACAACAACTACTAAGCCTGTGCTCTAGAGCCGCAGGTCAAGGCCAAGATGTCGGGAATTGGAAACATTGTACGCTGCTGGTGGGAATGTAAAATGGTGCCGCTATTATGAAAAAGAGTATGGGGGTTTCTTATAAAATTATAAACAGAAATATCATATGATTCAGCAATCACAGTTCTGGGTATATATCCAAAGGAAATTAAATCAATATCACAATGAGATGAACTTAAGTTCATTGCAGCATTCTCCAAAATAGCCTAGATATGCAACCAACTTCACAAAAGAAGTAAGTGTCCTGTGCCTGAGCTAATCTTAGGAACTTCAAAACAACTCCGTAAGTCTCTTAGCCCCTTAGAGAGGATGAAAGCAATATTAGAGTTAAAAGTAACTTGTCCCAATTCCCTTAGTCTGGAATACTGAAACAAAATTCTACAGCAGAGGAAGCCTTATAAACACACAGCACCTGACAGGGTTTACCCCAGCCTTGGAAGAACTGGGAAGGATAAGACCAAGGCAGGCTTGAGGAAAGGTCAGAGGGTATGCAGGACTGGAGCGTGGGGAAAAGGGGCAGGGCTGGCCAGATGGAGCAGTGGGTTGTAAGAAGAGCAGTGACCCTGAGTCCTGCTGCCCTGAGTCTCTGTCCTGGGCCTGGTCAGTCAATTCCAGGAGACCAGGTTAGCAGGGCTGTGAGAGCCAGTGTGTGAAGAAGCCCAGCAGCCCCTTCACACAGTCCTCTAGAATTCCTGCTGGCCATGAAGGGTCTTTAGGGGCAGCTGGACGTGGAGCCCTCTCAAATGGAAGCATGTCAGCACATCAGCCTTGGGAGGTGCTGAGGCTGAAATGAGGAGACTGAGCACATGCAGTGATCCCAAAGCATGTGTTCTGTGACTCATCCAGCTCAGGGAGCGCATTTTCCATGAGGAATCAACAGTGAGGACAAAAGTAAGATGAAGCTACAAGTCCTGAAAGTGTAGAGGGAGAGAGTTCAAGTCTCATCCACCACCTGACACTCACTATAAGAAGTTGTTCTCCAGTGTCAAGTGACTATGAGAGCTTTGTTCCCACTAGGATATGGCCATCATACGTGAATGTAAAAAGGAAACCAAAATCCCTGGTGCAAAATACACTCCAGGTACCAAACAGAAACGAACCTTTCATCTTTGGCAGTGAAACAGCAATGAAAGAGTAGTCTTGTGAGAAAGAAAATTTCTGAATGGCAAAGCAAGAAAAGATGACTATAAGCACAGTACAGTCAAAGGACACGGACACAATAACTCTATTATATCATTAACTTGGAAAGAACAAATCAGAATTCTACACATATTTCCTTTTTCTTCCTGATTTCATATTCACCTTCCTTAGTTTCTAAAGAACCGGGTGGAACCCAAGTGTTCTAGGAATTGTCTCCCTTTAGATCCTACCTGAGAGTTGTTCCCAACGTGAATCGTCATCAGCATCACTGCTATGTATGCTCTCCACGATCCATTCTGTACAAACACAACCATGAGCATAAAGTTATTATACAAGTTGACCCACCCATTTCTCCTACTCGACTTGCTGGCTCACACAGCATCACCCTGGTCTTCCCTCCAGGTTCTCAGACCTCCCCTGTGCTCTGTGCAGACAGAGTCCTTCAATAAGATCTTGATCACAGTTGAAAATTTCAAATGAGGGAGAGATGCTGAGAAAATCACCTTTCGACCCCTCACTTCTATAGACCCATTTATAGCTTTCACGGTCAACCTTACCAACCTGAAATTCCAGATGTTACAGACACACTTGAAACATGGCTAGTATGACCAAGCAATTGTGTGTTTGTTCATTTTTTAATAGAATGAGTTAATTATTGTTTGAACTAAATTAATTATAAATAGACACATTTGGTTAGTGACTACCACACTGGAAAGCTCAGCTGTAAGAAATCCAAAGATGAGAAAGAGGCAACCAGCCACCCTTCCCCTGGTTGTTCTTTACTGCAGATAATTTGATGGCCTGATCTGATCCTTCGTATGTAGGTATATCTTGGGCTCTTGGACCCACGCCAGGCACTGGGAGAGTCCTTGTGGACACTGAAATAGTACAGTCAACACTCAGATCCAAGAGGAATTCCCAGCAAGGGGCCCACTTGTAGACAGAGGTGAAGGGCATGGCCCAGTACACCTGTATTAGATATAATCAGAGAGTAGCTGCAGAGGGGAGGGAGGGATTTCACTCTCTCCATGAGTCCATCCTTCTCACCCCTGACTCTAGAAGACCTGAGGAAGGCAGTGGAAAAGGCCCCGTTGGAGGTGAAAAATTTGTATACTGAAAACTACGGGATATTGCGGAAAGAAATTAAAGAAGAGACAAGTAAAGGGAATGACATACCATGTTCATAGACTGGATTATTAAATACTGTTGGCATTTCTATACTACATAAAGTGATGTACACATATATCACAACAACCCACAAAATTCCATGTCATTATTATAGAAGTGGACAGAATCCTAAAATACATATGGAACCCCCACAAGTAGATAAAACAATCTTGAGAGCAAAGAGCAATGATGGAGATTAACACTTCCTCAACTCAAAACACAAAACAATGCCACAGTAGTCAACACAGTCTGCTACTGGCATCAAGACAGTGAGATAGACCAATGAAATATAATAGAGAGACCTCAAATAAACGCACATATATATGGCCAACAGATCTTGGCCAAGGTTCTAAGATTACCAAGTGAAGAAAGGATAATCTCTTCAACAATCAACAGAATGAAAAGGAAACCTATAGGATGGGAGGAAATATGTGTAAACCTTGTATCTGAATAAGGGACCAATATCCAGAATATATAAGAAACTACTACAAGTCAATTTCAGAAAAACAGCAGGCAAATAAGTGAGTTTAAAAATGGGTAAAAAGCTACACTAGACATTTCTCCATAAAGGCATACAAGTGGTCAATCTACATATGAAAATTTGCTCAACATCGCTAAGCATCAGGGAAATGGAAATCAAGGCACAAGGAGATATCACTCACACCTGTTAGGATGTGTATTATAAAAGGACAATTAGGGCTTCCCTGGTGGCACAATGGATGAGAGTCCGCCTGCCAAGGCAGGGGACACGTGTTCGTGCCCCGGTCTGGGAGGATCCCACATGCCACTGAGCGGCTGGGCCCATGAACCATGGCTGCTGAGCCTGTGTGTTTGGAGCCTGTGCTCCGCAACGGGAGAGCCCATAACAATGAAAGGCCCATGTACTGCAAAAAAGAAAAAAAAAGAAAAAAGAAAGAAAATTAATGGATGCTGGCAAAGATGTGAAGAAGTGGAACTTCTGTACCCTGTTTTGTACCCTGTAGTAATGTAAAATGGTGTAGCCATTATGGAAAACAGAATGGAGGTCCCACAAAAATTATTAAGAGAACTCTCATAAAATCCAGCAGTCACTCATTTAGGTTTATA
The DNA here is from genome assembly GCF_949752795.1 of Hyperoodon ampullatus. Taxonomy (NCBI): domain Eukaryota; kingdom Metazoa; phylum Chordata; class Mammalia; order Artiodactyla; family Ziphiidae; genus Hyperoodon; species Hyperoodon ampullatus. Next base: position 22,587 of record NW_027640539.1, read on the forward strand.
TACCAAGGAGATAAAACAAGAATGTCCAAGAGATATCTACAATCTCATGTCCATTGCAGCATTATACACAATACACAACATAGGAAAACTGCCTAGTGTCCATGGGAAGATTAATTAATAAAGAAAATGTGGTGTATACATACAGTGGAATGTCATTCAGTCTTTGAAAAAGAAGGAAATCCTGCCATTTGCAGCAACACGAAAGAACTTGGAGGACATTTGTAAGAGTGAAATAAGCCAGTCACACAAGGTCAAAAACTGAAAGAAAACTCCGAGAAGCAGAGAGTAGAAGGGTGGTTCCAAGAGCTGGCAAGACGTTGACATGGGAAGTCTCTGTTCAATGGTTAGCATGTGTTATTTGCAAAATGGAACAGTTCTAGACACATGCTGTACAACAAGGTGCATGTAGTCAACAGGACTGACTGGACATTTCAAAACTTGTTAAGACGTTGGATTTCATTGTATGTGTACTTTTACAACAATAAAATATACATATGTAAAATAAATACAAAGTGGAAAAAGGGGAAAAAAGAAGAAAAATAAGGAAAGGGAGTCAACAGAGGGAAAGAAGAAAGGAGGAAGGGTCTCGAATGTACACAGGTATCAGGAGATAATGGGAGAGAAGCTCCTCTCCCCAGGCTTTAAAGAAGACATCTCTCCAGAGTTCACTCCAGCAAGAGGGGGATGTCCTTTCTCTTCCCCATTCAACCAGAAGCGCAAATAGCATCCTAAGTGTGGCCCAGGCTGTGCTCAGGTGTACACTTTTCCTTGATCTCTAAACCAGCCACCCCTGACTCCCCATGGCTCAGGTGCACTTCCTGTATCTCCTTCCCCTTCTCTAAAGCATCAACCTCCTCAAGTGCAGCCTGAGGCTCCAATCCTGTCCTCACACGTGGGGTCCACTGGGCGGGTCTCTGAGTTCTTAACAGCCTCCCTGTGAGTAGCAGGCACTGAATCGCACACCAGGATTCCCCTCAGCACCAACAGGAAACTACGACCTAGGGATTGAGGATTTCTAGAACAACTTTACTCATACACCGTCTCTTGGGTAAACAAGTGACATTTTACAATCAAGCATTTTCAGTTTTTGCTTTGGTGGGGAAAATATTGACACATATAAGGCAATCATATTCTATTAATGTATGTATTTCCCAAAGGACTCACTATCGAAAAAAAAATTTTAAGTATAACTTTCCATGTTTTAATTGACTTTACTCCCAGACGTGTTTGCTTGCAAAAGCCTTCAGAAAATACCAAGAACCTACTTCACCTGGCAGTTTGCACAGAAACATGCGTGGAAATGCTCTTGTCACACTGCTTGGTTTCTCTGTCCCACCTTGTAAAGCACAACCTCCTGTCCGCCCTCCTGGGAAGGGAGCCAGTGCCCACCCTGAGCTCAATCCCTGGGGTAGATCTCTTGGTTCTGTCTTCACGGTATGCAGTGTTTCTTGCACAGCACACAGAAACAGGGCCAGCACAACTGATGGAAAACAAACTTTCCACAGGAGAAGGACATTTCATTTCCTTAGCACAGAATCCAATAGTGAATATTAGCCTCAAAGGAGAAAGGTGGAGTGAATTTCCTCCATCTACTCCTGGAGGCCCCTTCTTTCTCGGGCTCCTCCAGAGCTGGGTGTGCCATGTGGGTACAAGCATGGGCTCCCTGCAAAAAGAAGGAGGTCTGCCTAGAACTAGGTGCTTCAGGTAAGGGGGGAGGACTCATCCCGAGGCTCTAATAGGAAACAGTTAGAATGAGGGAAGTCCAGATAGATGTATCATAACCATTCAGAATGCTATGAGACCTACTAAGAGATGAGATTTCTTATTAAATGAAGTTGTACTTGACCCTGGAGTAGGGATTCTGAAACCCTGTTTTGTTCACTAAGAATCCAGCCGTGGAGCAACTAAGCCCGTGCACCACAACTACTAAGCCTGTGCTCTAGAGCCCGCAAGTCACAACTACTGAGCCCACGTGCCACAACTATTGAAGCCCATGCACCTAGAGCCCGTGGTCTGGAACAACAGTAGCCACCGAAATGAGAAGCCCGCACAGTGCAACGAAGACCCAACACAGCCAAAAGAAAAAAAAAAAAAAAGAATCCAGTAAACAATTGCCTGGGTGGTGATAGGATTTGTTTTCAAGGTTAAATGAGGCTCAATTGGTATAAAATCAATGCACACACTGAAAGTGTACAGTTTATTTACTTTTATATCCATACCCATTCATGATGCAGTGTTGATGGGAATATTTTCTAGAAAGTTGGCACCAGTAACAGTGATGTTTAGGGGAACATAAATCAAGAGAAACACAACACAAAATGTTCACATACACACACAGAATCATACCACTCATTTCACATACAGACACACCCTGTCTCATGCACACAAACCTACACCACCTAACCGTAATACAGCTTCTTCCTGGGACTATAGTAATTGGTCACATTACTTGTAAATCTCTTTCTATCACCAGGGCCCCTACTCTCATTCCCAGCACAAATTTGGAATCTGTTTGCCCTCTACACTAAAACCAGCAAAAATGTCCCACTTTCTCATCTTCAAAGTTCTTCCTCCCCAAGTGACTGATTCCAGAATACATACTGTTTACACGTTCTGTGAAGGCCACCTGCAATTACAGAAGAGAAAACACTATGAGGATAAGATCACAGTGATGCTCAGGCCTTTTGTTCATTTGCTGACAGTAGAAAACCTCATAAGAAACAGTGGTCCAGGGAACCCAGAAAGGGTTATCAGAGCAAACCTACTCAGGCTGAAAGGCAAGAACTTTGCTGGGAGGATGGAACTTCCAAGTCCATTTAGGTTGGAAATTACAGAATTCTTTGCCTAGAGGAAAAATCGATGCAGGAGAGAGAGCTCCGTACTCCACAGGCTGTAATGGATGCTGTCAATTTTAATGTCCTGTGGAATCAGGCACCATGAGTTGGTAATAGACTCTCACTCCACATTCTCCCAACCAAGGGAATTGTATGTATCTGGAAGGAGTACCCTCAAATATTCATAACTTAATTCTATTGAAAGAGAAATAAAGCAATATTTCTATCTCAGACCAGAAAAAATCCAGCTAACCTTGATTTCCCACGGAGGCTTTTCTTCTATCCTATCATGGTGCAGGTCATCCGCCACATCCTCAGGGAGAGCTGGAGGGACACAGAGTAACTGTCAGGACACTGGTGCTGCGGCTCAGGAATTACTCAGGGGCTTTCTTCTCGATGAGGACGTGGGGTGGTGTGTATGGATGTGGGAGGTTAGTAAGTGTGGGCTGAGCTGGTGTTGGGCCATCCTCTTTGGGGGATGAAGGAAGGCAAAGGACAAGAGGAAGGAAATGAAAAGAGAGCTTTGGCTTTCTAGCTAAGGGGAGCCTAATCAGAAGGGAAGGGTCGATCTAAAAAATGGTAAACACTAAACTGTATGCTTTGTTTCAATGACAGAGACCCATGACCCATCCTGCCTCTTTTGAGCTTCTGCTAAATTGCCACTGTATCTTGATTTTTCCCAGATCACTCTTTCCCCAGCATCCACAATGCCAGCTACTGCATTTATCATGTCTTCTGTTGTATGATATTTTATACTTGATTAACAGCAACCTCCCTTAAAGGACTGAATTCAATCCTAGACAAAATATGCTATATTTATTCACTAATCACTTGTCTTAAAGAAAATCAAATACACAAGGTTTGACAAAACTGAAATCCTACCATTTAGATACAGCCACTATCAATCGTGTCATATTTTTCTCCCAATCTTTGTTTTCTATACAATGTATGTATGCCCCCTGAGTCAGGGGCTGTGCATACTCTAGGGAGCTGTTCCATAAGTGGGACACTTCGTTATGAAGAGGGAGCCCGGACTGAGCACAGCCTGTCTCTAACCCAGCTGTGCAGGAGAAGTGTACAGGCTAACAGTCAGGTTCCACTTTGAGTCCTTGGGTGTGGGCTACAGGAATTGACCAATGCTAAGGCTTATGGTAATGTTATCCAATACAATAAAATAGCTCCCTGATTCTTATCTGCTTCTGGCCTTGTTTAAGCAGTGACACCAGCACTGACAGATATGACCTGTACTGTATACATGGGGTCTCACACCTCTCAGAATCTGTGAGCTGACCAGGAGAATGCAGGTCCTGAGGTGAATTTCACCTTAATGACTGTGCCAAAGTCAACTGATATGTCCACCCATAGCTGCCCTGGATTCTGTGACCACTAAGGCCACCTGATAGGCAAGTTCTGGACCTTTGGAGATTCTAGGACTTCCAGCCAAGGATACGGATGCAGGGACTCCCTTGCTCCATGACTGAGGACCCCTTGGCTAAGTGGTAAGTGCAGGTCAGGGATCAAGTGCATCCACATTGGGACCCACCCCTGGGTTCTCAGTATGGCTTTTCCACTTAGGAGGTCAAGAGCTTAGAACATTTATCTCTGCACCATCTCCTTCTGAGGAAAAGGAATATTAACCAAATCTGGGCAACAGCTGTGTTGAGGGAAGAACATGCAAACAACTTCACAAACAAATAAGGGTCCTGTGCCTGAGCTAACCTTAGGTACTTCAAAACAACTCCGTAAGTCTCTTAGCCCCTTAGAGCGGATGAAAGCAATATTAGAGTTAAAAGTAACTTGTCCCAATTCCCTTAGTCTGGAACACTGAAACAAAATTCTACAGCAGAGGAAGTCTCATAAGCACACAGCACCTGCCTGGGTTTACCCCAGCCTTGGAAGAACTGGGAAGGATAAGACCAAGGCAGGCCTGAGGAAAGGTCAGAGGGTAGGCAGGTCTGGGGTGTGGGGAGCAGGGGCAGGGCTGTCTGGACGGAGTAGTGGGTTGTAAGAAGAGCAGTGACCCTGGGTCCTGCTGCCCTGAGTCTCTGTCCTGGGCCTGGTCAACACCAGGAGACCAGGTCAGCAGGGCTGTGAAAGCAAGTGTGTAAAGAAGCCCAGCAGCCCCTTCACACAGCCCTCTAGAATTTCTGCCGCCCATGGAGGGTCTCTAGGGTAGCTGGACGTGGACCCCTCTCAAATGGAAGCATGTCAGCACATCAGCCTTGGGGAAGTGCAGAGGCTGAGATGAGCTCAAGGAGACTGAGCACATGCAGTGATCCCAGAGCACGTGTTCTGTGACTCATCCATATCCGGGACTGTCCTTTACAAGAGGAACTAACAGTGAGCACAAAACATGAGGTGAAGCCACAAGTCCTGAAAGTGCAGAGGGAGACAGTTCACTTCTCATCCACCACCTCACCCTTTCTAGAAGAACTTGGTCTCAAGTTTCAAGGGCCCATGAGTTTTCACCCACAGGTTCTGTCCATCATAGGTCAATATGCAAAAGAACACAAACTCTACTGTGCACAATAACCTAGATGTGCTAACCAGAAAACAAACTTCCATATTAGGCAGTGACAAGCACAAGAAAGAGAAGCTCATGTGCAAAAGATCAGTTTTGATGAGCAAATCAAGAAAAGGTGATTATAGAGCACAGTCACGTCTAAGGACACAATTGCTCTCTATTGTATCATTAAAATGTGAAAAAAACAAAGAACTCTACACATATTTCATTCTTCTTTCTGATTTCATATCCACCTTCCTCAGTCTCCAAAGCAGGAGATATAACCCTAAAGTTCCAGGAACCCTCTGCCATTAGATCCTACCTAAGTGTTGTTCCTACTTGTATCCTTTTCTTTATCACGGCCACAAATGCTATTCAAAGGCAATTCTGTAGAAACACGAATATGAATTTACAAGTCTTATGGATACATTTAAAATGTGACTAATGTGACTGAGTAATGGGATATTTTATTTTCTTTTATTTTAATACACTGAGTTAATCATTGATTGAATTAAATAAATTATAACAGGCACATCTAGCTAGTGGCTACCACACTGTAATACACAACCCTCTCTCTCTCTCTCTCCATATATATATATATATGTGTATATATATATATAAAGTATATGGAGGATGTTACCACCGCTCCCCTGGTTATTCCCCTCTGTATGGTCTACCCATTCAAGATGGCTGTTTGCTGATGGTTTACCAAAGGAAAAACCTCTGCCCCGTGAAGGTACTTAGCCCAAGGGGTAAGAGGGATGCGTACCTCTGCTGGTTTCCCTGGTAACCGATGAACCCATCTGCTGTCAATTCCCCCTTTAACTGGTAGCCTGCCTATTCCGCGCAGAGAGAAGCATGCTGCTACTGCTGCTGCTGCGTTCTGCCTGCCATTGGCTATCTACAGTGGGATGTCTCTCCAGGACCACTTTGCTTCTGATGTGAAAGATCTCCCATCTATTAAACCATGAATGTCTCTGTCCCTGACTTCGGGCTCTTTCCTTAGCCCTGAGGCTGAGCAAGTACAGGGCTTGCAGGCGTGAGAGGTGCAGCCCAACACCTTCTGCAGGGCAGTTTGCTGGCCAGATTTGATGATTCATTTGTAGGTGTTTCCTAGGCTCATGCACACTTGCCAGGCACTCATGAGACCTTGGGGACACTGAAACAGTAATGTCAGCACCCAGATCCTAGAGGAATTCCCGACAGGTGTTCCACTTGACGGGAGAGGTAATGAGCATGGCCCAGTGCACCTGTGCTAGACATAATCAGCGAGCAGGTGCAGAAGGGAGGGAGGGACATTCACTCACTTCCTGAGGCCATCCTTCTCACCACTGCCTCTGAAAAATCCAGGGAAGGAAGGGACAAAATGCCCTTAGAAGGTGAATGGCCTGTACACTGAAAACTACAAACCACTGCTGAGAGAATTAAACAAGGAACAAATAATTGAAATGACATATCATATTCATAGACTGGAGACATATTATTGTTGACATTTCTACACTACCCAAATGTAAGTATAAATTCATTGTAATACCTATCAAAATCCCAATGTCATTTTCAAAGAAATAGAAATAAAAAAGATCCTAAAATACATATGGAACCACTAAGGACTCCAAACAGACAACACAATCCTGAGAACAAAGAACATAGATGGAGGCTTCTCACTTCCTGACTTCAAAACACATTACAAAGCCACAGGAATCAAAACTGTACAGTACTGACATAGAAACAGATACATAGGCCTAAAGACCAGAATAAATAACCCCCAAGAAAACACATAGATACATGGCCAAATGAAATTCACCAACCTTCTAAGACAACAAATAGGGAAAGTATAGTTTTTTCAACAGTCAATAGGATGAAAATATAACTTACAGAAAGATTACAAACATATATCAGAAAAGGAGCTAATATACAAAACATCAAAGAAAAACACTACAACTCAAATGCAAACTAAGTTAAAAAAATAAAAAGGGCAAATAACTGGGTTCAGAAATGTGCAAAGACTTAAATAAGACATTTCCTGAAAAAGACATACAAATGGCTAACAAATATAGGAAAAGGTTCTCAACCTCACTAATCATCAGGGCAATGCAAATCAACACCTCATACCTGTTAGGCTGTGTATTATAAAGAAAAAAATTAACAGTTTAAGGCCAAGATGTGGGGAATTGGAAACTTTGTACACTGCTGGTGGGAATGTAAAATGGTGCCGCTATTATGAAAAAGAGTATGGGGGTTCCTTATAAAATTATAAACAGAAATATCATATGATTCAGCAATCACAGTTCTGGGTATATATCCAAAGGAAATTAAATCAGTATCACAATGAGATGAACATAGGTTCATTGCAGCATTCTACACAATAGCCTAGATATGCAACCAACTTCACAAAACAAGTAAGTGTCCTGTGCCTGAGCTAACCTTAGGTACTTCAAAACTACTCTGTAAGTCTCTTAGCCCCTTAGAGAGGATGAAAGCAATATTAGAGTTAAAAGAAACTTGTACCAATTCCCTTAGTCTGGAATGCTGAAACAAAAGTTCTACAACAGAGGAAGCCTCATAAACACACAACGCCTGCCAGGGTTTACCCCAGCCTTGGAAGAACTGGGAAGGATAAGACCAAGGCAGGCCTGAGGAAAGGGCAGAGGGTAGGCAGGACTGGGGAGTGGGGAGCAGGGGCAGGGCTGTCTGGACGGAGCAGTGGGTTGTAAGAAGACAGTGACCCTGGGTCCCGCTGCCTTGAGTCTCTGTCCTGGGCCTGGTGAATTCCAGGAGACCAGGTTAGCAGGGCTGTGAGAGCCAGTGTGTGAAGAAGCCCAGCAGCCCCTTCACACAGTCCTCTAGAATTCCTGCCGGCCATGAAGGGTCTTTAGGATCAGCTGGACGTGGAGCCCTCTCAAATGGAAGCATGTCAGCACATCAGCCTTGGGAGGTGCTGAGGCTGAAATGAGGAGACTGAGCACATGCAGTGATCCCAAATCACGTGTTCTGTGACTCTTCCACCTCTGGGAGCGTGCTTTCCATGAGGAATAAACAGCGAGGACAAAAGTAAGATGAAGCTACAAGTCCTGAAAGTGTAGAGGGAGAGAGTTCAACTCTCATCCACCACCTGACACAAAGTATAAGAACTTGTTCTCCAGTGTCAAGTGACTATGAGAGTTTTGTTCCCACTAGGATATGGCCATCATACGTGAATGTAAAAAGGAAACCAAAATCCTTGGTGCAAAATACCCTCCAGGTACCGAACAGAAACGAACCTTTCATTTTTGGCAGTGAAAAAGCAATGAAAGAGTAGTCTTGTGAGAAAGAAAATTTCTGAATGGCAAAGCAAGAAAAGAAGCACAGTACAGTCAAAGGACATGGACACGATAACTCTATTTTATCATTAAAGTTTGGAAAGAACAAATCAGAATTCTACACATATTTCCTTCTTCTTCCTGATTTCATATTCACCTTCCTTAGTTTCTAAAGAACCGGGTGGAACCCCAGTGTTCTAGGAATTGTCTCGCTTTAGATCCTACCTGAGAGTTGTTCCCTATGTGAATCGTCATCAGCATCACTGCTATGTATGCTCTCCACGATCCATTCTGTATGAACACAACCATGAACATAAAGTTATTATACAAGTTGACCCACCCATTTCTCCTACTCAACTTGCTGGCTCACACAGCATCACCCTGGTCTTCCCTCCAGGTTCTCAGACCTCCCCTGTGCTCTGTGCAGACAGAGTCCTTCAATAAGATCTTGATCACAGTTGAAAATTTCAAATGAGGGAGAGATGCTGAGAAAATCACCTTTCGACCCCTCACTTCTATAGACCCATTTATAGCTTTCACCATCAACCTTACCAACCTGAAATTCCAGATGTTACAGACACACTTGAGACATGGCTACTGTGACCAAGCAATTGTGTGTTTCTTGCATTTTTTAATAGAATGAGTTAATTATTGTTTGAACTAAAGTAATTATAAATAGACACATTTGGTTAGTGGCTACCACACTCGGAAGCTCAGGTGTAAGAAATCCAAAGATGAGAAAGAGGCAACCAGCCACCCTTCCCCTGGTTGTTCTTTACTGCAGAAAATTTGATGGCCTGATCTGATCATTAGTATGTAGGTATATCTTGGGCTCTTGGACCCACGCCAGGCATTGGGAGAGTCCTTGTGGACACTGAAATAGTACAGTCAACACTCAGATCCAAGAGGAATTCCCAGCAAGGGGCCCACTTGTAGACAGAGGTGAAGGGCATGGCCCAGTACACCTGTATTAGACATAATCAGAGAGTAGGTGCAGAGGGGAGGGAGGGATTTCACTCTCTCCATGAGTCCATCCTTCTCACCCCTGACTCTAGAAGACCTAAGGAAGGCAGTGGAAAAGGCCCCGTAGGAGGTGAAAAATTTGTATACTGAAAACTAAAGGACATTGCAGAAAGAAATTAAAGAAGAGACAAATAATTGGAATGATATAAGATGTTCATAGACTGGATTATTAAATACTGTTGGCATTTCTATACTACATATAGTGATGTACACATATATCACAACAACCCACAAAATTCCATGTCATTATTATAGAAGTGGACAGAATCCTAAAATACATATGGAACCCCCCACAAGTGGATAAAACAAACTTGAGAGCAAAGAGCAATGATGGAGATTAACACTTCCTGAACTCAAAACACATAACAATGCCACAGTAGTCAACACAGTCTGCTAGTGGCATCAAGACAGTGAGATAGACCAATGAAATATAATAGAGAGACCCCAAATAAACGCACATATATATGGCCAACTGATCTTGGCCAAGATTCTAAGATTACCAAGTGAAGAAAGGATAGTCTCTTCAACAATCAACAGAATGAAAAGGCAACCTATAGGATGGGAGGAAATATGTGTAAACCTTGTATCTGAATAAGGGACCAATATCCAGAATATATAAGAAACTACTACAAGTCAATTACAAAAAAACAGCGGGCAAATAACTGAGTTTAAAAATGGGTAAAAAGCTTCACTAGACATTTCTCCATAAAGACATACAAGTGGTCAATCTACATATGAAAATTTGCTCAACATCGCTAAGCATCAGGGAAATGGAAATCAAGCCACAAGGAGATATCACTCACACCTGTTAGGATGTGTATTATAAAAAGACAATTAGGTCTTCCCTGGTGGCACAGTGGTTGAGAGTCCGCCTGCCGATGCAGGGGACACGTGTTCGTGCCCCGGTCTGGGAGGATCCCACATGCCACTGAGCGGCTGGGCCCATGAGCCATGGCCGCTGAGCCTGTGTGTTTGGAGCCTGTGCTCCGCAACGGGAGAGCCCACCACAATGAGAGGCCCGTGTACTGCAAAAAAAAAAAAAAAAAAGAAAAGAAAAAAGAAAGAAAATTAATGGACGTTGGCAAAGATGTGAAGAATTGGAACTCCTGTACCCTGTTTTGTACCCTGTAGTAATGTAAAATGGCCATTATGGAAAAGAGAATGGAGGTCCCCCAAAAATTATTAAGAGAACTATCATAAAATCCACAATCACTCATTTAGGTTTATATACAAAGGAGATAAAACAAGAATGTCCAAGAGATATCTACAATCTCATGTCCATTGCAGCATTATACACAATTCACAACATAGGAAAACTGCCTAGTGTCCATGAGAAGATGAATTAATAAAGAAAATGTGGTGTATACATACAGTGGAATTTGATTCAGTCTTTGAAAAAGAAGGAAATCCTGCCATTTGTAGCAACACGAAAGAACTTGGAGGACATTTGTAAGAGTGAAATAAGCCAGTCACAGAAGGTCAAAAACTGAAAGAAAACTCCGAGAAGCAAAGAGTAGAAGGGTGGTTCCAAGAGTTGGCAGGAGGTTGACATGGGAAGTCTCTGTTCAATGGTAAGAATGTGTTATTTCAAAATGGAAAAGTTCTAGACACATGCTGTACAACAAGGTGCATGTAGTCAACAGGACTGCCTGGACATTTCAAAACTTGTTAAGAAGCTGGATTTCATCGTATGTGTACTTTTACAACAATAAAATACACATATGTAAAATAAATACAAAGTGGAAAAAGGGGAAAAAAGAAGAAAAATAAGGAAAGGGAGTCAACAGAGGGAAAGAAGGAAGCAGGAAGGGTCTCGAATGTACACAGGTATCAGGAGATAATGGGAGAGAAGCTCCTCTCCCCAGGCTTTAAAGAAGACATCTCTCCAGAGTTCACTCCAGCAAGAGGGGGATGTCCTTTCTCTTCCCCATTCAACCAGAAGTGCCAATAGCATCCTAAGTGTGGCCCACGCTGTGCTCAGGTGTACACTTTTCCTTGATCTCTAAACCAACCACCCCTGACTCCCCATGGCTCAGGTGCCCTTCCTGTATCTCCTTCCACTTCACTAAAGCATTTCCCTCTTCAAGTCCAGACCGAGGCGCCAATCCTGTCCTCACACGTGGGGTCCACTGGGCGGGTCTCTGAGTTCTTAAGAGCCTCCCTGTGAGTAGCAGGCACTGAATCGCACACCAGGGTTCCCCTCAGCACCATCAGTAATCTACCACCTAGGGATTCAGGATTTCTAGAACAACTTTACTCATACACAGTCTCTTGGGTAAACAAGTGACATTTTACAATCAAGCATTTTCAGTTTTTTCTTTGGTGGGGAAAATATTGACACATATAAGGCAATCATATTCTATTAAAGTATGTATTTCTCAAAGGACTCACTATCGAAAAAAAATTTTTAAGTATAACTTTCCATGTTTTAATTGACTTTACTCCCAGACTTGTTTGCTTGCAAAAGCCTTCAGAAAATACCAAGAACCTACTTCATCTGGCAGTTTGCACAGCAACATGAGTGGAGATGCTCTTGTCACACTGCTTGGTTTCTCTCTCCCACCTTGCAAAGCACAACCTCCTGTCTGCCCTCCTGGGAAGGGAGCCAGTGCCCACCTTGAGCTCAATCACTGGGGTAGATCTCTTGGTTCTGTCTTCAACGTATGCAGTGTTCCTTGCCCAGCACACAGAAACAGGCCCGGCACAAGTGATGGAAGACAGACTTTCCACAGGAGAAGGACATTTCGTTTCCTTAGCACAGAATCCGATAGTGAATATTAGCCTCAAAGGAGAAAGGTGGAGTGAATTTCCTCCATCTACTCCTGGAGGCTCCTTCTTTCTCGGACTCCTCCAGAACTGGGTGTGGCATGTGGGTACAAGCATGGGCTCCCTGCAAAAGGAAGGAGGCCTGCCTAGCACTAGGTGCTTCAGGTAAGGGGGGAGGACTCATCCCGAGGCTCTAATAGGAAACAGTTAGAATGAGGGAAGTGGCAGACACATGTATCATAACCATTCAGAATGCTATGAGACCTACTAAGAGATGAGATTTCTTATTAAATGAAGTTGTAATTGACCCAGTAGTAGGGATGCTGAAACCCAGTTTTGTTCATTAAGATACCAGCCATTGGGCAACTATGTCCGTGCACCACAACTACTAAGCCTGTGCCGTAGAGCCTGCAAGTCACAACTACTGAGCCCACGTGCCACAACTATTGAAGCCCATGCACCTAGAGCCCGTGCTCTGGAACAACAGAAGCCACCGAAATGAGAAGCCCGCACACTGCAACGAAGACCCAACACAGCAAAAAGAAAAAAAAAAAAAAAAGAATCCAGTAAACATTTGCCTGGGTGGTGATAGGATTTGTTTTCCAGGTTAAATGAGGCTCACTTGGTATAAAATCAATGCACACACTGAAAGTGTACAGTTTATTTACTTTAATATCCATACCCATTCATGATACAGTGGTGATGGGAATATTTTCTAGAAAGTTGGCACCAGTAACAGTGATGTTTAGGGGAACATAAATCAAGGGAAACACAACACAAAAAGTTCACATACACACACAGAATCATCCCACTCATTTCACATACAGACACACCCTGTCTCATGCACACAAACCTACACCACCTAACCGTAATACAGCTTCTTCCTGGGACTATAGTAATTGGTCACATTACTTGTAAATCACTTTCTATCACCAGGACACCTACTCTCATTCCCAGCACAAATTTGGAATCAGTTTGCCCTCTACACTAAAACCAGCAAGAATGTCCCACTTTCTTATCTTCAAAGTTCTTCCTCCCCAAGTGACTGATTCCAGAATACATACCGTTTTCACGTTCTGGGAAGGCCACCTGCAATTACAGAAGAGAAAACACTATGAGGATAAGATCACAGTGATGCTCAGGTCTTTTGTTCATTTGCTGACAGTAGAAAACCTCATAAGAAACAGTGGTCCAGGGAACCCAGCAAGGGTTATCAGAGCAAACCTACTCAGGCTGAAAGGCAAGAACTTTGCTGGGAGGATGGAACTTCTAAGTCCATTTAGGTTCGAAATTACAGAATTCTTTGCCTAGAGGAAAAATCGCTGCAGGAGAGAGAGCTCCATACTCTACAGGCTGTAATGGATGCTGTCAATCGTAATGTCCTGTGGAATCAGGCTCCATGAGTTGGTAATAGACTCTCACTCCACATTCTCCCAACCAAGGGAATTGTATGTATCTGGAAGGAATACCCTCAAATATTCATAACTTAATTCTATTGTAAGAGAAATAAAGCAATATTTCTATCTCAGACCAGAAAAAATCCAGCTTACCTTGGGGATCCACGGAGGCTTTTCTCCTGTCCTATCATGGTGCAGGTCATTCGCCACATCCTCAGGGAGAGCTGGAGGGACACAGAGTAACTGTCAGGACACTGGTGCTGCGGCTCAGGAATTACTCAGGGGCTTTCTTCTCGATGAGGACATGGGGTGGTGTGTATGGATGTGGGAGGTTAGTAAGTGTGGGCTGAGCTGCTGTTGGGCCATCCTCTTTGGGGGATGAAGGAAGGCAAAGGACAAGAGGAAGGAAATGAAAACAGAGCTTTGGCTTTCTAGCTAAGGGGAGCCTAATCAGACGGGAAGGGTCGATCTAAAAAATGGTAAACACTAAAATGCATGCTCTGTTTCAATGACACAGACCCATGACCCATCCTGCCTCTTTTGAGCTTCTGCTAAATTGCCACTGTCTCTTGATTTTTCCCAGATCACTCTTTCCCCAGCATCCACAATGCCAGCTACTGTATTTATCATGTCTTCTGTTGTATGATATTTTATACTTGATTAACAGCAACCTCCATTAAAGGACTGAATTCAATCCTAGACAAAATATGCTATATTTATTCACTAATCACTTGTCTTAAAGAAAATCAAATACACAAGATTTGACAAAACTGAAATCCTACCATTTAGATACAGCCACTATCAATCGTATCATATTTTTCTCCCAGTCTTTGTTTTCTATACAATGTACGTATGCCCACTGAGTCAGGGGCTGTGCATACTCTAGGGAGCTGTTCCATAAGTGGGACACTTCGTTATGAAGAGGGAGCCCGGACTGAGCACAGCCTGTCTCTAACCCAGCTGTGCAGGAGAAGTGTACAGGCTAACAGTCAGGTTCCACTTTGAGTCCTTGCGTGTGGGCTACAGGAATTGACCAATGCTAAGGCTTATGGTAATGATATCCAATACAATAAAATAGCTCCCTGATTCTTATCTGCTTTTGGCCTTGTTTAAGCAATGACACCAGCACTGACAGATATGACCTGTATTGTATACATGGGGTCTCACACCTCTCAGAGTCTGTGAGCTGACCAGGAGAATGCAGGTCCTGATGTGAATTTCACATTAATGACTGTGCCAAAGTCAACTGATAAGTCCACCCATAGCTGCCCTGGATTCTGTGACCACTAAGGCCACCTGATAGGCAAGTTCTGGACCTTTGGAGATGCTAGGACTTCCAGCCAAGGATACGGATGCAGGGACTCCCTTGCTCCATGACTGAGGACCCCTTGGCTAAGTGGTAAGTGCAGGTCAGGGATCCAGAGCACCCACCCCTGGGTTCTCAGTATGGCTTTTCCACTTAGGAGGTCAAGAGCTTAGAACATTTATCTCTGCACCATCTCCTGAGGAAAAGGAATATTAACCAAATCTGGGCAACAGCTGTGTTGAGGGAAGAACATGCAAACAGCTTCACAACCACATAAGGGTCCTGTGCCTGAGCTAACCTTAGGTACTTCAAAACAACTCCGTAAGTCTCTTAGCCCCTTAGAGCGGATGAAAGCAATATTAGAGTTAAAAGTAACTTGTCCCAATTCCCTTAGTCTGGAACACTCAAACAAAATTCTACAGCAGAGGAAGTCTCATAAACACACAGCACCTGCCTGGGTTTACCCCAGCCTTGGAAGAACTGGGAAGGATAAGACCAAGGCAGGCCTGAGGAAAGGTCAGAGGGTAGGCAGGACTGGGGTGTGGGGAGCAGGGGCAGGGCTGTGTGTGTGGACGGAGAAGTGGGTTGTAAGAAGAGCAGTGACCCTGGGTCCTGCTGCCCTGAGTCTCTGTCCTGGGCCTGGTCAACACCAGGAGACCAGGTCAGCAGGGCTGTGAAAGCAAGTGTGTAAAGAAGCCCAGCAGCCCCTTCACACAGCCCTCTAGAATTTCTGCCGCCCATGGAGGGTCTCTAGGGTAGCTGGACGTGGACCCCTCTCAAATGGAAGCATGTCAGCACATCAGCTTTGGGGAAGTTTTGAGGCTGAGATAAGCTCAAGGAGACTGAGCACATGCAGTGATCCCAGAGCACGAGTTCTGTGACTCATCCATCTCTGGGTCTGTCCTTTACAAGAGGAACTAACAGTGAGCACAAAATATGAGGTGAAGCCACAAGCCCTGAAAGTGCAGAGGGAGACAGTTCACTTCTCATCCACCACCTCACCCTTTCTACAAGAACTTGGTCTCAAGTTTCAAGGGCCCATGAGTTTTGACCCACAGGTTCTGTCCATCATAGGTCAATATGCAAAAGAAAACAAACTCTACTGTGCACAATAACCTAGATGTGCTAACCAGAAAACAAACTTCCATATTAGGCAGTGACAAGCACAAGAAAGAGCAGCTCATGTGCAAAAGATCAGTTTTGATGAGCAAATCAAGAAAAGGTGATTATAGAGCACAGTCACGTCTAAGGACACAATTGCTCTCTATTGTATCATTAAAATGTGAAAAAAACAAGTCAGAACTCTACACATATTTCATTCTTCTTTCTGATTTCATATCCACCTTCCTCAGTCTCCAAAGCAGGAGATATAACCCTAAAATTCCAGGAACCCTCTGCCATTAGATCCTACCTAAGTGTTGTTCCTACCTGTATCCTTTTCTTTATCACGGCCACAAATGCTATTCAAAGGCAATTCTGTAGAAACACGAATATGAATTTACAAGTCTTATGGATACATTTAAAATGTGACTAATGTGACTAATGAGATATTTTATTTTCTTTTATTTTAATACACTGAGTTAATCATTGATTGAATTAAATAAATTATAACAGGCACATCTAGCTAGTAGCTACCACACTGTAATACACATCCCTCTCTCTCTCTCTCTCCTATATATATATATATATATATAAGTATATATATATATAAAATATATGGAGGATGTTACCACCGCTCCCCTGGTTATTCCCCTCTGTATGGTCTACCTATTCAAGATGGCTGTTTGCTGATGGTTTACCAAAGGAAAAACCACTGCCCCGTGAAGTTACTTAGCCCAAGGGGTAAGAGGGATGTGTCCCTCTGCAGTTTCCCTGGTAAGCGATGAGCCCATCTGCTGTCAATTCCCCCTTTAACTGGTAGCCTGCCTATTCCGCGCAGAGAGAAGCATGCTGCTACTGCTGCTGCTGCGTTCTGCCTGCCATCGGCTATCTACAGTGGGATGTCTCTCCAGGACCACTTTGCTTCTGACGTGAAACATCTCCCATTTATTAAACCATGAATGTCTCTGTCCCTGACTTCGGGCTCTTTCCTTAGCCCTGAGGCTGAGCAAGTACAGGGCTTGCAGGCGTGAGAGGTGCAGCCCAACACCTTCTGCAGGGCAGTTTGCTGGCCAGATTTGATGATTCATTTGTAGGTGTTTCCTAGGCTCATGCACACTTGCCAGGCACTCATGAGACCTTGGGGACACTGAAACAGTAATGTCAACACCCAGATCCTAGAGGAATTCCCGACAGGTGTTCCACTTGAGGGGAGAGGTAATGAGCATGGCCCAGTGCACCTGTGCTAGACATAATCAGCGAGCAGGTGCAGAAGGGAGGGAGGGACATTCACTCACTTCATGAGGCCATCCTTCTCAACACTGCCTCTGAAAAATCCAGGGAAGGAAGGGACAAAATGCCCTTAGAAGGTAAATGGCCTGTACACTGAAAACTACAAACCACTGCTGAGAGAATTAAACAAGGAACAAATAATTGAAATGACATATCATATTCATAGACTGGAGACTTATTATTGTTGACATTTCTACACTACCCGAAGGTAAGTATTAATTCACTGTAATACCTATCAAAATCCCAATGTCATTTTCAAAGTAAAAGAAAAAATAATCCTAAAATACATATGGAACTACTAAGGACTCCAAACAGACAAAACAATCCTGAGAACAAAGAACATAGATGGAGGCTTCTCACTTCCTGACTTCAAAACACATTACAAAGCCACAGGAATCAAAACTGTATGGTACTGACATAGAAACAGATACATAGGCCTAAAGACCAGAATAAATAACCCCCAAGAAAACTCATAGATACATGGCCAAATGAAATTCACCAACCTTCTAAGACAACAAATAGGGAAAGTATAGTTTTTTCAACAGTCAATAGGATGAAAATATAACTTACAGAAAGATTACAAACATATATCAGAAAAGGAGCTAATGTTCAAAACATCTAAGAAAAACACTACAACTCAAATGCAAAATACGTTAAAAAATTAAAAAGGGCAAATAACTGGGTTCAGAAATGTGAAAGACTTAAATAAGACATTTCCTGAAAAAGACATACAAATGGCTAACAAATATAGGAAAAGGTTCTCAACCTCACTAATCATCAGGGCAATGCAAATCAACACCTCATACCTGTTAGGCTGTGTATTATAAAGAAAATAATTAACAGTTTAAGGCCAAGATGTGGGGAATTGGAAACTTTGTACACTGCTGGTGGGAATGTAAAATGGTGCCACTATTATGAAAAAGAGTATGGGGGTTCCTTATAAAATTATAAACAGAAATATCATATGATTCAGCAATCACAGTTCTGGGTATATATCCAAAGGAAATTAAATCAGTATCACAATGAGATGAACATAGGTTCATTGCAGCATTCTCCAAAATAGCCTAGATATGCAACCAACTTCACAAAACAAGTAAGTGTCCTGTGCCTGAGCTAACCTTAGGTACTTCAAAACAACTCCATAAGTCTCTTCGCCCCTTAGAGAGGATGAAAGCAATATTAGAGTTAAAAGTAACTTGTACCAATTCCCTTAGTCTGGAATACTGAAACAAAAGTTCTACAGCAGCGGAAGCCTCATAAACTCACAGCACCTGCCAGGGTTTACCCCAGCCTTGGAAGAACTGGGAAGGATAAGACCAAGGCAGGCCTGAGGAAAGTTCAGAGGGTAGGCAGGACTGGGGAGTTGGGAGGAGGGGCAGGTGTGTCCGGATGGAGCAGTGGGTTGTAAGAAGTGCAGTGACCCTGAGTCCTGCTGCCCTGAGTCTCTGTCCTGGGCCTCTTCAATTCCAGGAGACCAGGTTAGCAGGGCTATGAGAGCCAGTGTGTGAAGCGAGCCCAGCAGCCCCTTCACACAGTCCTCTAGAATTCCTGCTGGCCATGAAGCGTCTGTAGGGGCAGCTGGAGGTGGACCCCTCTCAAATGGAAGCATGTCAGCACATCAGCCTTGGGAGGTGCTGAGGCTGAAATGAGGAGACTGAGCACATGCAGTAGATCCCAAATCTGTGTGTGTTCTGTGACTCTTCCACCTCTGGGAGCGTGCTTTCCATGAGGAATAAACAGTGAGGACAAAAGTAAGATGAAGCTACAAGTCCTGAAAGTGTAGAGGGAGAGAGTTCAAGTCTCATCCACCACCTGACACTCACTATAAGAAGTTGTTCTCCAGTGTCAAGTGACTATGAGAGCTTTGTTCCCACTAGGATATGGCCATCATACGTGAATGTAAAAAGGAAACCAAAATCCTTGGTGCTAAATACCCTCCAGGTACCAAACAGAAACGAAGCTTTCATCTTTGGCAGTGAAAAAGCAATGAAAGAGTAGTCTTGTGAGAAAGAAAATTTCTGAATGGCAAAGCAAGAAAAGATGACTATAAGCACAGTACAGTCAAAGAACATGGACACAATAACTCTATTATATCATTAAAATTTGGAAAGAACAAATCAGAATTCTACACATATTTCCTTCTTCTTCCTGATTTCATATTCACCTTCCTTAGTTTCTAAAGAAGTGGGTGGAACCCAAGTGTTCTAGGAATTGTCTACTTTAGATCCTACCTGAGAGTTGTTCCCTACGTGAATCGTCATCAGCATCACTGCTATGTATGCTCTCCACCATGCATTCTGTACAAACACAACCATGAGCATAAAGTTATTATACAAGTTGACCCACCCATTTCTCCTACTCGACTTGCTGGCTCACACAGCATCACCCTGGTCTTCCCTCCAGGTTCTCAGACCTCCCCTGTGCTCTGTGCAGACAGAGTCCTTCAATAAGATATTGATCACAGTTGAAAATTTCAAATGAGGGAGAGATGCTGAGAAAATCACTTTTCGACCCCTCACTTCTATTGACCCATTTATAGCTTTCACCATCAACCTTACCAACCTGGAATTCCAGATGTTACAGACACACTTCAAACATGGCTAGTGTGACCAAGCAATTGTGTGTTTTTTGCATTTTTTAATAGAATGAGTTAATTATTGTTTGAAATAAATTAATTATAAATAGACACATTTGGTTAGTGGCTACCACACTGGAAAGCTCAGGTGTAAGAAATCCAAAGATGAGAAAGAGGCAATCAGCCCACCCACCCCTAGTTGTTCTTTACTGCAGAAAATTTGATGCCCTGATATGATCATTCGTATGTAGGTATACCTTTGGCTCTTGAACCCATGCCAGACATTGGGAGAGTCCTTGTGGACACTGAAATAGTACAGTCAACACTCAGATCCAAGAGGAATTCCCAGCAAGGGGCCAATTGTAGACAGAGGTGAAGGGCATGGCCCAGTACACCTGTATTAGACATAATCAGAGAGTAGGTGCAGAGGGGAGGGAGGGATTTCACTCTCTCCATGAGTCCATCCTTCACACCCCTGACTCTAGAAGACCTGAGGAAGGCAGTGGAGAAGGGCCCATCGGGGGAGGAAAATTTGTATACTGAAAACTACAGAATATTGTGGAAAGAATTTAAAGAAGAGACAAGTAATTGGAATGACATACCATATTCATAGACTGGATTATTAAATACTGTTGGCATTTCTATACTACATAAAGTGATGTTCACATATATCGCAACATCCCATATAATTCCATGTCATTATTATAGAAGTGGACAGAATCCTAAAATACATATGGAACCCCCACAAGTAGATAAAACAATCTTGAGAGCATAGAGCAATGATGGAGATTAACACTTCCTGAACTCAAAACACATAACAATGCCACAGTAGTCAAAACAGTCTGCTACTGGCATCAAGACAGTGAGATAGACCAATGAAATATAATAGAGAGACATCAAATAAATGCACATATATATGGCCAACTGATCTTGGCCAAGGTTCTAAGATTACCAGTGAAGAAAGGATAGTCTCTTCAACAATCAACAGAATGAAAAGGCAATCTATAGGATGGGAGGAAATATGTGTAAACCTTGAATCTGAATAAGGGACCAATATCCAGAATATATAAGAAACTACAACAAGTCAATTACAAAAAACACAGCGGGCAAATAACTGAGTTTAAAAATGGGTAAAAAAGCTTCACTAGACATTTCTCCATAAAGACATACAAGTGGTCAATCTACATATGAAAATTTGCTCAACATTGCTAAGCAATCATGGAAATGGAAATCAAGCCACAAGGAGATATCAGTCACACACTCTTAGAATGTGTATTATAAAAAGACAATTAGGGCTTTCGTGGTGCCACACTGGTGAGAGTCTGCCTGCCGAGGCAGGGGACACGTGTTCGTGCCCCAGTCTGGGAGGATCCCACATGCCGCTGAGTGCCTGGGCCCCATGAGCCATGTAAGCTGAGCCTGTGCTCCGCAACGGCATAGCCCACAACAATGAGAGGCCCGTGTACTGCAAAAAAAAAAAAAAAAAAAAAAAAAAAAAAAAAGAAATAAAATTAATGGATGCTGGCAAAGATGTGAAGAAGTGAAACATGTGTACCCTGTTTTGTATCCTGTAGTAATGTAAAAATGGTGTAGCCATTATGGAAAACAGAATGTTGATCCCCCCCCAAAATTATTAAGAGAACTATCATAAAATCCAGCAATCACTCATTTAGGTTTATATACCAAGGAGATAAAACAAGAATGTCCAAGAGATATCTACAATCTCATGTCCACTGCAGCATTATACACAATACACAACATAGGAAAACTGCCTAGTGTCCATGGGAAGATGAATTAATAAAGAAAATGTGGTGTATACATACAGTGGAATGTCATTCAGTCTTTGAAAAAGAAGGAAATCCTGCCATTTGCAGCAACACAAAAGAACTTGGAGGACATTTGTAAGAGTGAAATAAGCCAGTCATAGAAGGTCAAAAACTGAAAGAAAACTCCGCGAAGCAGAGAGTAGAAGGGTGGTTCCAAGATCTGGCTGGAGGTTGACATGGGAAATCTCTGTTCAATAGTTAGAATGTGTTATTTGCAAAATGGAAAAGTTCTAGACACATGCTGTACAACAAGGTGCATGTAGTCAACAGGACTGACTGGACATTTCAAAACTTGTTAAGACGTTGGATTTCATTGTATGTGTACTTTTACAACAATAAAATATACATATGTAAAATAAATACAAAGTGGAAAAAGGGGAAAAAAGAAGAAAAATAAGGAAAGGGAGTCAACAGAGGGGAAGAAGAAAGCAGGAAGGGTCTCGAATGTACACAGGTATCAGGAGATAATGGGAGAGAAGCTCCTCTCCCCAGGCTTTAAAGAAGACATCTCTCCAGAGTTCACTCCAGCAAGAGGGGGATGTCCTTTCTCTTCCCCATTCAACCAGAAGCGCCAATAGCATCCTAAGTGTGGCCCAGGCTGTGCTCAGGTGGACACTTTTCCTTGATCTCTAAACCAAACACCCCTGACTCCCTATGGCTCAGGTGCCCTTCCTGTATCTCCTTCCACTTCTCTAAAGCATTTTCCTCTTCAAGTCCAGCCCGAGGCTCTAATCCTGTCCTCACACGTGGGGCCCACTGGGCGCGTCTCTAAGTTCTTAAGAGCCTCCCTGTGAGTAGCAGGCACTGAATCACACACCAGGGTTTCCCTCAGCACCATCAGGAAACTATGACCTAGGGATTGAGGATTTCTAGAACAACTTTACTCATACACCGTTTCTTGGGTAAACAAGTGACATTTTACAATCAAGCATTTTCAGTTTTTGCTTTGGTGGGGAAAATATTGACACATATAAGGCAATCATATTCTATTAAAGTATGTATTTCTCAAAGGACTCACTATCGAAAAAAAAATTTTAAGTATAACTTTCCATGTTTTAATTGACTTTACTCCCAGACTTGTTTGCTTGCAAAAGCCTTCAGAAAATACCAAGAACCTACTTCACCTGGCAGTTTGCACAGCAACATGAGTGGAGATGCTCTTGTCACACTGCTTGGTTTCTCTGTCCCACCTTGTAAAGCACAACCTCCTGTCCGCCCTCCTGGGAAGGGAGCCAGTGCCCACCCTGAGCTCAATCCCTGGGGTAGATCTCTTGGTTCTGTCTTCACTGTATGCAGTGTTTCTTGCACAGCACACAGAAACAGGGCCAGCACAACTGATGGAAAACAAACTTTCCACAGGAGAAGGACATTTCGTTTCCTTAGCACAGAATCCGATAGTGAATATTAGCCTCAAAGGAGAAAGGTGGAGTGAATTTCCTCCATCTACTCCTGGAGGCTCCTTCTTTCTCGGACTCCTCCAGAACTGGGTGTGGCATGTGGGTACAAGCATGGGCTCCCTGCAAAAGGAAGGAGGCCTGCCTAGCACTAGGTGCTTCAGGTAAGAGGGGAGGACTCATCCCGAGGCTCTAATAGGAAACAGTTAGAATGAGGGAAGTGGCAGACAGATGTATCATAACCATTCAGAATGCTATGAGACGCACTAAGAGATGAGATTTCTTATTAAATGAAGTTGTAATTGGCCCAGTAGTAGGCATGCTGAAACCCAGTTTTGTTCACTAAGAATCCACCCATGGAGCAACTAAGCCCGTGCACAACAACTACTAAGCCTGTGCTCTAGAGCCGCAGGTCAAGGCCAAGATGTCGGGAATTGGAAACATTGTACGCTGCTGGTGGGAATGTAAAATGGTGCCGCTATTATGAAAAAGAGTATGGGGGTTTCTTATAAAATTATAAACAGAAATATCATATGATTCAGCAATCACAGTTCTGGGTATATATCCAAAGGAAATTAAATCAATATCACAATGAGATGAACTTAAGTTCATTGCAGCATTCTCCAAAATAGCCTAGATATGCAACCAACTTCACAAAAGAAGTAAGTGTCCTGTGCCTGAGCTAATCTTAGGAACTTCAAAACAACTCCGTAAGTCTCTTAGCCCCTTAGAGAGGATGAAAGCAATATTAGAGTTAAAAGTAACTTGTCCCAATTCCCTTAGTCTGGAATACTGAAACAAAATTCTACAGCAGAGGAAGCCTTATAAACACACAGCACCTGACAGGGTTTACCCCAGCCTTGGAAGAACTGGGAAGGATAAGACCAAGGCAGGCTTGAGGAAAGGTCAGAGGGTATGCAGGACTGGAGCGTGGGGAAAAGGGGCAGGGCTGGCCGGATGGAGCAGTGGGTTGTAAGAAGAGCAGTGACCCTGAGTCCTGCTGCCCTGAGTCTCTGTCCTGGGCCTGGTCAGTCAATTCCAGGAGACCAGGTTAGCAGGGCTGTGAGAGCCAGTGTGTGAAGAAGCCCAGCAGCCCCTTCACACAGTCCTCTAGAATTCCTGCTGGCCATGAAGGGTCTTTAGGGGCAGCTGGACGTGGAGCCCTCTCAAATGGAAGCATGTCAGCACATCAGCCTTGGGAGGTGCTGAGGCTGAAATGAGGAGACTGAGCACATGCAGTGATCCCAAAGCATGTGTTCTGTGACTCATCCAGCTCAGGGAGTGCATTTTCCATGAGGAATCAACAGTGAGGACAAAAGTAAGATGAAGCTACAAGTCCTGAAAGTGTAGAGGGAGAGAGTTCAAGTCTCATCCACCACCTGACACTCACTATAAGAAGTTGTTCTCCAGTGTCAAGTGACTATGAGAGCTTTGTTCCCACTAGGATATGGCCATGGTACGTGAATGTAAAAAGGAAACCAAAATCCCTGGTGCAAAATACACTCCAGGTACCAAACAGAAACGAACCTTTCATCTTTGGCAGTGAAACAGCAATGAAAGAGTAGTCTTGTGAGAAAGAAAATTTCTGAATGGCAAAGCAAGAAAAGATGACTATAAGCACAGTACAGTCAAAGGACACGGACACAATAACTCTATTATATCATTAATTTGGAAAGAACAAATCAGAATTCTACACATATTTCCTTCTTCTTCCTGATTTCATATTCACCTTCCTTAGTTTCTAAAGAACCGGGTGGAACCCAAGTGTTCTAGGAATTGTCTCCCTTTAGATCCTACCTGAGAGTTGTTCCCAACGTGAATCGTCATCAGCATCACTGCTATGTATGCTCTCCACGATCCATTCTGTACAAACACAACCATGAGCATAAAGTTATTATACAAGTTGACCCACCCATTTCTCCTACTCGACTTGCTGGCTCACACAGCATCACCCTGGTCTTCCCTCCAGGTTCTCAGACCTCCCCTGTGCTCTGTGCAGACAGAGTCCTTCAATAAGATCTTGATCACAGTTGAAAATTTCAAATGAGGGAGAGATGCTGAGAAAATCACCTTTCGACCCCTCACTTCTATAGACCCATTTATAGCTTTCACGGTCAACCTTACCAACCTGAAATTCCAGATGTTACAGACACACTTGAAACATGGCTAGTATGACCAAGCAATTGTGTGTTTGTTCATTTTTTAATAGAATGAGTTAATTATTGTTTGAACTAAATTAATTATAAATAGACACATTTGGTTAGTGACTACCACACTGGAAAGCTCAGCTGTAAGAAATCCAAAGATGAGAAAGAGGCAACCAGCCACCCTTCCCCTGGTTGTTCTTTACTGCAGATAATTTGATGGCCTGATCTGATCCTTCGTATGTAGGTATATCTTGGGCTCTTGGACCCACGCCAGGCACTGGGAGAGTCCTTGTGGACACTGAAATAGTACAGTCAACACTCAGATCCAAGAGGAATTCCCAGCAAGGGGCCCACTTGTAGACAGAGGTGAAGGGCATGGCCCAGTACACCTGTATTAGATATAATCAGAGAGTAGCTGCAGAGGGGAGGGAGGGATTTCACTCTCTCCATGAGTCCATCCTTCTCACCCCTGACTCTAGAAGACCTGAGGAAGGCAGTGGAAAAGGCCCCGTTGGAGGTGAAAAATTTGTATACTGAAAACTACAGGATATTGCGGAAAGAAATTAAAGAAGAGACAAGTAAAGGGAATGACATACCATGTTCATAGACTGGATTATTAAATACTGTTGGCATTTCTATACTACATAAAGTGATGTACACATATATCGCAACAACCCACAAAATTCCATGTCATTATTATAGAAGTGGACAGAATCCTAAAATACATATGGAACCCCCACAAGTAGATAAAACAATCTTGAGAGCAAAGAGCAATGATGGAGATTAACACTTCCTCAACTCAAAACACAAAACAATGCCACAGTAGTCAACACAGTCTGCTACTGGCATCAAGACAGTGAGATAGACCAATGAAATATAATAGAGAGACCTCAAATAAACGCACATATATATGGCCAACAGATCTTGGCCAAGGTTCTAAGATTACCAAGTGAAGAAAGGATAATCTCTTCAACAATCAACAGAATGAAAAGGAAACCTATAGAATGGGAGGAAATATGTGTAAACCTTGTATCTGAATAAGGGACCAATATCCAGAATATATAAGAAACTACTACAAGTCAATTTCAGAAAAACAGCAGGCAAATAAGTGAGTTTAAAAATGGGTAAAAAGCTACACTAGACATTTCTCCATAAAGGCATACAAGTGGTCAATCTACATATGAAAATTTGCTCAACATCGCTAAGCATCAGGGAAATGGAAATCAAGGCACAAGGAGATATCACTCACACCTGTTAGGATGTGTATTATAAAAGGACAATTAGGGCTTCCCTGGTGGCACAATGGATGAGAGTCCGCCTGCCAAGGCAGGGGACACGTGTTCGTGCCCCGGTCTGGGAGGATCCCACATGCCACTGAGCGGCTGGGCCCATGAACCATGGCTGCTGAGCCTGTGTGTTTGGAGCCTGTGCTCCGCAACGGGAGAGCCCATAACAATGAAAGGCCCATGTACTGCAAAAAAGAAAAAAAAAGAAAAAAGAAAGAAAATTAATGGATGCTGGCAAAGATGTGAAGAAGTGGAACTTCTGTACCCTGTTTTGTACCCTGTAGTAATGTAAAATGGTGTAGCCATTATGGAAAACAGAATGGAGGTCCCACAAAAATTATTAAGAGAACTCTCATAAAATCCAGCAGTCACTCATTTAGGTTTATATACCAAGGAGATAAAACAAGAATGTCCAAGAGATATCTACAATCTCATGTCCATTGCAGCATTATACACAATACACAACATAGGAAAACTGCCTAGTGTCCATGGGAAGATTAATTAATAAAGAAAATGTGGTGTATACATACAGTGGAATGTCATTCAGTCTTTGAAAAAGAAGGAAATCCTGCCATTTGCAGCAACACGAAAGAACTTGGAGGACATTTGTAAGAGTGAAATAAGCCAGTCACACAAGGTCAAAAACTGAAAGAAAACTCCGAGAAGCAGAGAGTAGAAGGGTGGTTCCAAGAGCTGGCAAGACGTTGACATGGGAAGTCTCTGTTCAATGGTTAGCATGTGTTATTTGCAAAATGGAACAGTTCTAGACACATGCTGTACAACAAGGTGCATGTAGTCAACAGGACTGACTGGACATTTCAAAACTTGTTAAGACGTTGGATTTCATTGTATGTGTACTTTTACAACAATAAAATATACATATGTAAAATAAATACAAAGTGGAAAAAGGGGAAAAAAGAAGAAAAATAAGGAAAGGGAGTCAACAGAGGGAAAGAAGAAAGGAGGAAGGGTCTCGAATGTACACAGGTATCAGGAGATAATGGGAGAGAAGCTCCTCTCCCCAGGCTTTAAAGAAGACATCTCTCCAGAGTTCACTCCAGCAAGAGGGGGATGTCCTATCTCTTCCCCATTCAACCAGAAGCGCAAATAGCATCCTAAGTGTGGCCCAGGCTGTGCTCAGGTGGACACTTTTCCTTGATCTCTAAACCAGCCACCCCTGACTCCCCATGGCTCAGGTGCACTTCCTGTATCTCCTTCCCCTTCTCTAAAGCATCTCCCTCCTCAAGTGCAGCCTGAGGCTCCAATCCTGTCCTCACACGTGGGGTCCACTGGGCGGGTCTCTGAGTTCTTAACAGCCTCCCTGTGAGTAGCAGGCACTGAATCGCACACCAGGGTTCCCCTCAGCACCAACAGGAAACTACGACCTAGGGATTGAGGATTTCTAGAACAACTTTACTCATACACCGTCTCTTGGGTAAACAAGTGACATTTTACAATCAAGCATTTTCAGTTTTTGCTTTGGTGGGGAAAATATTGACACATATAAGGCAATCATATTCTATTAATGTATGTATTTCCCAAAGGACTCACTATCGAAAAAAAAATTTTAAGTATAACTTTCCATGTTTTAATTGACTTTACTCCCAGACGTGTTTGCTTGCAAAAGCCTTCAGAAAATACCAAGAACCTACTTCACCTGGCAGTTTGCACAGAAACATGAGTGGAAATGCTCTTGTCACACTGCTTGGTTTCTCTGTCCCACCTTGTAAAGCACAACCTCCTGTCCGCCCTCCTGGGAAGGGAGCCAGTGCCCACCCTGAGCTCAATCCCTGGGGTAGATCTCTTGGTTCTGTCTTCATGGTATGCAGTGTTTCTTGCACAGCACACAGAAACAGGGCCAGCACAACTGATGGAAAACAAACTTTCCACAGGAGAAGGACATTTCATTTCCTTAGCACAGAATCCGATAGTGAATATTAGCCTCAAAGGAGAAAGGTGGAGTGAATTTCCTCCATCTACTCCTGGAGGCCCCTTCTTTCTCGGGCTCCTCCAGAGCTGGGTGTGCCATGAGGGTACAAGTATGGGCTCCCTGCAAAAAGAAGGAGGTCTGCCTAGAACTAGGTGCTTCAGGTAAGGGGGGAGGACTCATCCCGAGGCTCTAATAGGAAACAGTTAGAATGAGGGAAGTCCAGATAGATGTATCATAACCATTCAGAATGCTATGAGACCTACTAAGAGATGAGATTTCTTATTAAATGAAGTTGTACTTGACCCTGGAGTAGGGATTCTGAAACCCTGTTTTGTTCACTAAGAATCCAGCCATGGAGCAACTAAGCCCGTGCACCACAACTACTAAGCCTGTGCTCTAGAGCCCGCAAGTCACAACTACTGAGCCCACGTGCCACAACTATTGAAGCCCATGCACCTAGAGCCCGTGGTCTGGAACAACAGTAGCCACCGAAATGAGAAGCCCGCACAGTGCAACGAAGACCCAACACAGCAAAAAGAAAAAAAAAAAAAAAGAATCCAGTAAACAATTGCCTGGGTGGTGATAGGATTTGTTTTCAAGGTTAAATGAGGCTCAATTGGTATAAAATCAATGCACACACTGAAAGTGTACAGTTTATTTACTTTTATATCCATACCCATTCATGATGCAGTGTTGATGGGAATATTTTCTAGAAAGTTGGCACCAGTAACAGTGATGTTTAGGGGAACATAAATCAAGAGAAACACAACACAAAATGTTCACATACACACACAGAATCATACCACTCATTTCACATACAGACACACCCTGTCTCATGCACACAAACCTACACCACCTAACCGTAATACAGCTTCTTCCTGGGACTATAGTAATTGGTCACATTACTTGTAAATCTCTTTCTATCACCAGGGCCCCTACTCTCATTCCCAGCACAAATTTGGAATCTGTTTGCCCTCTACACTAAAACCAGCAAAAATGTCCCACTTTCTCATCTTCAAAGTTCTTCCTCCCCAAGTGACTGATTCCAGAATACATACTGTTTACACGTTCTGTGAAGGCCACCTGCAATTACAGAAGAGAAAACACTATGAGGATAAGATCACAGTGATGCTCAGGCCTTTTGTTCATTTGCTGACAGTAGAAAACCTCATAAGAAACAGTGGTCCAGGGAACCCAGAAAGGGTTATCAGAGCAAACCTACTCAGGCTGAAAGGCAAGAACTTTGCTGGGAGGATGGAACTTCCAAGTCCATTTAGGTTGGAAATTACAGAATTCTTTGCCTAGAGGAAAAATCGATGCAGGAGAGAGAGCTCCGTACTCCACAGGCTGTAATGGATGCTGTCAATTTTAATGTCCTGTGGAATCAGGCACCATGAGTTGGTAATAGACTCTCACTCCACATTCTCCCAACCAAGGGAATTGTATGTATCTGGAAGGAGTACCCTCAAATATTCATAACTTAATTCTATTGAAAGAGAAATAAAGCAATATTTCTATCTCAGACCAGAAAAAATCCAGCTAACCTTGATTTTCCACGGAGGCTTTTCTTCTATCCTATCATGGTGCAGGTCATCCGCCACATCCTCAGGGAGAGCTGGAGGGACACAGAGTAACTGTCAGGACACTGGTGCTGCGGCTCAGGAATTACTCAGGGGCTTTCTTCTCGATGAGGACGTGGGGTGGTGTGTATGGATGTGGGAGGTTAGTAAGTGTGGGCTGAGCTGGTGTTGGGCCATCCTCTTTGGGGGATGAAGGAAGGCAAAGGACAAGAGGAAGGAAATGAAAACAGAGCTTTGGCTTTCTAGCTAAGGGGAGCCTAATCAGAAGGGAAGGGTCGATCTAAAAAATGGTAAACACTAAAATGTATGCTTTGTTTCAATGACAGAGACCCATGACCCATCCTGCCTCTTTTGAGCTTCTGCTAAATTGCCACTGTATCTTGATTTTTCCCAGATCACTCTTTCCCCAGCATCCACAATGCCAGCTACTGCATTTATCATGTCTTCTGTTGTATGATATTTTATACTTGATTAACAGCAACCTCCCTTAAAGGACTGAATTCAATCCTAGACAAAATATGCTATATTTATTCACTAATCACTTGTCTTAAAGAAAATCAAATACACAAGGTTTGACAAAACTGAAATCCTACCATTTAGATACAGCCACTATCAATCGTGTCATATTTTTCTCCCAATCTTTGTTTTCTATACAATGTATGTATGCCCCCTGAGTCAGGGGCTGTGCATACTCTAGGGAGCTGTTCCATAAGTGGGACACTTCGTTATGAAGAGGGAGCCCGGACTGAGCACAGCCTGTCTCTAACCCAGCTGTGCAGGAGAAGTGTACAGGCTAACAGTCAGGTTCCACTTTGAGTCCTTGGGTGTGGGCTACAGGAATTGACCAATGCTAAGGCTTATGGTAATGTTATCCAATACAATAAAATAGCTCCCTGATTCTTATCTGCTTCTGGCCTTGTTTAAGCAGTGACACCAGCACTGACAGATATGACCTGTACTGTATACATGGGGTCTCACACCTCTCAGAATCTGTGAGCTGACCAGGAGAATGCAGGTCCTGAGGTGAATTTCACCTTAATGACTGTGCCAAAGTCAACTGATATGTCCACCCATAGCTGCCCTGGATTCTGTGACCACTAAGGCCACCTGATAGGCAAGTTCTGGACCTTTGGAGATTCTAGGACTTCCAGCCAAGGATACGGATGCAGGGACTCCCTTGCTCCATGACTGAGGACCCCTTGGCTAAGTGGTAAGTGCAGGTCAGGGATCAAGTGCATCCACATTGGGACCCACCCCTGGGTTCTCAGTATGGCTTTTCCACTTAGGAGGTCAAGAGCTTAGAACATTTATCTCTGCACCATCTCCTTCTGAGGAAAAGGAATATTAACCAAATCTGGGCAACAGCTGTGTTGAGGGAAGAACATGCAAACAACTTCACAAACAAATAAGGGTCCTGTGCCTGAGCTAACCTTAGGTACTTCAAAACAACTCCGTAAGTCTCTTAGCCCCTTAGAGCGGATGAAAGCAATATTAGAGTTAAAAGTAACTTGTCCCAATTCCCTTAGTCTGGAACACTGAAACAAAATTCTACAGCAGAGGAAGTCTCATAAGCACACAGCACCTGCCTGGGTTTACCCCAGCCTTGGAAGAACTGGGAAGGATAAGACCAAGGCAGGCCTGAGGAAAGGTCAGAGGGTAGGCAGGTCTGGGGTGTGGGGAGCAGGGGCAGGGCTGTCTGGACGGAGTAGTGGGTTGTAAGAAGAGCAGTGACCCTGAGTCCTGCTGCCCTGAGTCTCTGTCCTGGGCCTGGTCAACCCCAGGAGACCAGGTCAGCAGGGCTGTGAAAGCAAGTGTGTAAAGAAGCCCAGCAGCCCCTTCACACAGCCCTCTAGAATTTCTGCCGCCCATGGAGGGTCTCTAGGGTAGCTGGACGTGGACCCCTCTCAAATGGAAGCATGTCAGCACATCAGCCTTGGGGAAGTGCAGAGGCTGAGATGAGCTCAAGGAGACTGAGCACATGCAGTGATCCCAGAGCACGTGTTCTGTGACTCATCCATATCCGGGACTGTCCTTTACAAGAGGAACTAACAGTGAGCACAAAACATGAGGTGAAGCCACAAGTCCTGAAAGTGCAGAGGGAGACAGTTCACTTCTCATCCACCACCTCACCCTTTCTAGAAGAACTTGGTCTCAAGTTTCAAGGGCCCATGAGTTTTGACCCACAGGTTCTGT
The DNA here is from genome assembly GCF_949752795.1 of Hyperoodon ampullatus. Classification (NCBI taxonomy): domain Eukaryota; kingdom Metazoa; phylum Chordata; class Mammalia; order Artiodactyla; family Ziphiidae; genus Hyperoodon; species Hyperoodon ampullatus. Next base: position 55,037 of record NW_027640539.1, read on the forward strand.
CCATCATAGGTCAATATGCAAAAGAACACAAACTCTACTGTGCACAATAACCTAGATGTGCTAACCAGAAAACAAACTTCCATATTAGGCAGTGACAAGCACAAGAAAGAGCAGCTCATGTGCAAAAGATCAGTTTTGATGAGCAAATCAAGAAAAGGTTATTATAGAGCACAGTCACGTCTAAGGACACAATTGCTCTCTATTGTATCATTAAAATGTGAAAAAAACAAGTCAGAACTCTACACATATTTCATTCTTCTTTCTGATTTCATATCCACCTTCCTCAGTCTCCAAAGCAGGAGATATAACCCTAAAGTTCCAGGAACCCTCTGCCATTAGATCCTACCTAAGTGTTGTTCCTACCTGTATCCTTTTCTTTATCACGGCCACAAATGCTATTCAAAGGCAATTCTGTAGAAACACGAATATGAATTTACAAGTCTTATGGATACATTTAAAATGTGACTAATGTGACTGAGTAATGGGATATTTTATTTTCTTTTATTTTAATACACTGAGTTAATCATTGATTGAATTAAATAAATTATAACAGGCACATCTAGCTAGTGGCTACCACACTGTAATACACAACCCTCTCTCTCTCTCTCTCCATATATATATATATATGTGTATATATATATATAAAGTATATGGAGGATGTTACCACCGCTCCCCTGGTTATTCCCCTCTGTATGGTCTACCCATTCAAGATGGCTGTTTGCTGACGGTTTACCAAAGGAAAAACCTCTGCCCCGTGAAGGTACTTAGCCCAAGGGGTAAGAGGGATGCATACCTCTGCTGGTTTCCCTGGTAACCGATGAACCCATCTGCTGTCAATTCCCCCTTTAACTGGTAGCCTGCCTATTCCGCGCAGAGAGAAGCATGCTGCTACTGCTCCTGCTGCGTTCTGCCTGCCATCGGCTATCTACAGTGGGATGTCTCTCCAGGACCACTTTGCTTCTGATGTGAAAGATCTCCCATCTATTAAACCATGAATGTCTCTGTCCCTGACTTCGGGCTCTTTCCTTAGCCCTGAGGCTGAGCAAGTACAGGGCTTGCAGGCATGAGAGGTGCAGCCCATCACCTTCTGCAGGGCAGTTTGCTGGCCAGATTTGATGATTCATTTGTAGGTGTTTCCTAGGCTCATGCACACTTGCCAGGCACTCATGAGACCTTGGGGACACTGAAACAGTAATGTCAGCACCCAGATCCTAGAGGAATTCCCGACAGGTGTTCCACTTGACGGGAGAGGTAATGAGCATGGCCCAGTGCACCTGTGCTAGACATAATCAGCGAGCAGGTGCAGAAGGGAGGGAGGGACATTCACTCACTTCCTGAGGCCATCCTTCTCAACACTGCCTCTGAAAAATCCAGGGAAGGAAGGGACAAAATGCCCTTAGAAGGTAAATGGCCTGTACACTGAAAACTACAAACCACTGCTGAGAGAATTAAACAAGGAACAAATAATTGAAATGACATATCATATTCATAGACTGGAGACATATTATTGTTGACATTTCTACACTACCCAAAGGTAAGTATAAATTCATTGTAATACCTATCAAAATCCCAATGTCATTTTCAAAGAAATAGAAATAAAAAAGATCCTAAAATACATATGGAACCACTAAGGACTCCAAACAGACAACACAATCCTGAGAACAAAGAACATAGATGGAGGCTTCTCACTTCCTGACTTCAAAACACATTACAAAGCCACAGGAATCAAAACTGTACAGTACTGACATAGAAACAGATACATAGGCCTAAAGACCAGAATAAATAACCCCCAAGAAAACACATAGATACATGGCCAAATGAAATTCACCAACCTTCTAAGACAACAAATAGGGAAAGTATAGTTTTTTCAACAGTCAATAGGATGAAAATATAACTTACAGAAAGATTACAAACATATATCAGAAAAGGAGCTAATATACAAAACATCAAAGAAAAACACTACAACTCAAATGCAAACTAAGTTAAAAAAATAAAAAGGGCAAATAACTGGGTTCAGAAATGTGCAAAGACTTAAATAAGACATTTCCTGAAAAAGACATACAAATGGCTAACAAATATAGGAAAAGGTTCTCAACCTCACTAATCATCAGGGCAATGCAAATCAACACCTCATACCTGTTAGGCTGTGTATTATAAAGAAAAAAATTAACAGTTTAAGGCCAAGATGTGGGGAATTGGAAACTTTGTACACTGCTGGTGGGAATGTAAAATGGTGCCGCTATTATGAAAAAGAGTATGGGGGTTCCTTATAAAATTATAAACAGAAATATCATATGATTCAGCAATCACAGTTCTGGGTATATATCCAAAGGAAATTAAATCAGTATCACAATGAGATGAACATAGGTTCATTGCAGCATTCTACACAATAGCCTAGATATGCAACCAACTTCACAAAACAAGTAAGTGTCCTGTGCCTGAGCTAACCTTAGGTACTTCAAAACTACTCTGTAAGTCTCTTAGCCCCTTAGAGAGGATGAAAGCAATATTAGAGTTAAAAGAAACTTGTACCAATTCCCTTAGTCTGGAATGCTGAAACAAAAGTTCTACAACAGAGGAAGCCTCATAAACACACAACGCCTGCCAGGGTTTACCCCAGCCTTGGAAGAACTGGGAAGGATAAGACCAAGGCAGGCCTGAGGAAAGGGCAGAGGGTAGGCAGGACTGGGGAGTGGGGAGCAGGGGCAGGGCTGTCTGGACGGAGCAGTGGGTTGTAAGAAGACAGTGACCCTGGGTCCCGCTGCCTTGAGTCTCTGTCCTGGGCCTGGTGAATTCCAGGAGACCAGGTTAGCAGGGCTGTGAGAGCCAGTGTGTGAAGAAGCCCAGCAGCCCCTTCACACAGTCCTCTAGAATTCCTGCCGGCCATGAAGGGTCTTTAGGGTCAGCTGGACGTGGACCCCTCTCAAATGGAAGCATGTCAGCACATCAGCCTTGGGAGGTGCTGAGGCTGAAATGAGGAGACTGAGCACATGCAGTGATCCCAAATCACGTGTTCTGTGACTCTTCCACCTCTGGGAGCGTGCTTTCCATGAGGAATAAACAGCGAGGACAAAAGTAAGATGAAGCTACAAGTCCTGAAAGTGTAGAGGGAGAGAGTTCAACTCTCATCCACCACCTGACACAAAGTATAAGAACTTGTTCTCCAGTGTCAAGTGACTATGAGAGTTTTGTTCCCACTAGGATATGGCCATCATACGTGAATGTAAAAAGGAAACCAAAATCCTTGGTGCAAAATACCCTCCAGGTACCGAACAGAAACGAACCTTTCATTTTTGGCAGTGAAAAAGCAATGAAAGAGTAGTCTTGTGAGAAAGAAAATTTCTGAATGGCAAAGCAAGAAAAGAAGCACAGTACAGTCAAAGGACATGGACACGATAACTCTATTTTATCATTAAAGTTTGGAAAGAACAAATCAGAATTCTACACATATTTCCTTCTTCTTCCTGATTTCATATTCACCTTCCTTAGTTTCTAAAGAACCGGGTGGAACCCCAGTGTTCTAGGAATTGTCTCGCTTTAGATCCTACCTGAGAGTTGTTCCCTATGTGAATCGTCATCAGCATCACTGCTATGTATGCTCTCCACGATCCATTCTGTATGAACACAACCATGAACATAAAGTTATTATACAAGTTGACCCACCCATTTCTCCTACTCAACTTGCTGGCTCACACAGCATCACCCTGGTCTTCCCTCCAGGTTCTCAGACCTCCCCTGTGCTCTGTGCAGACAGAGTCCTTCAATAAGATCTTGATCACAGTTGAAAATTTCAAATGAGGGAGAGATGCTGAGAAAATCACCTTTCGACCCCTCACTTCTATAGACCCATTTATAGCTTTCACCATCAACCTTACCAACCTGAAATTCCAGATGTTACAGACACACTTGAAACATGGCTACTGTGACCAAGCAATTGTGTGTTTCTTGCATTTTTTAATAGAATGAGTTAATTATTGTTTGAACTAAATTAATTATAAATAGACACATTTGGTTAGTGGCTACCACACTGGAAAGCTCAGGTGTAAGAAATCCAAAGATGAGAAAGAGGCAACCAGCCACCCTTCCCCTGGTTGTTCTTTACTGCAGAAAATTTGATGGCCTGATCTGATCATTAGTATGTAGGTATATCTTGGGCTCTTGGACCCACGCCAGGCATTGGGAGAGTCCTTGTGGACACTGAAATAGTACAGTCAACACTCAGATCCAAGAGGAATTCCCAGCAAGGGGCCCACTTGTAGACAGAGGTGAAGGGCATGGCCCAGTACACCTGTATTAGACATAATCAGAGAGTAGGTGCAGAGGGGAGGGAGGGATTTCACTCTCTCCATGAGTCCATCCTTCTCACCCCTGACTCTAGAAGACCTGAGGAAGGCAGTGGAAAAGGCCCCGTAGGAGGTGAAAAATTTGTATACTGAAAACTAAAGGACATTGCAGAAAGAAATTAAAGAAGAGACAAATAATTGGAATGATATAAGATGTTCATAGACTGGATTATTAAATACTGTTGGCATTTCTATACTACATATAGTGATGTACACATATATCACAACAACCCACAAAATTCCATGTCATTATTATAGAAGTGGACAGAATCCTAAAATACATATGGAACCCCCCACAAGTAGATAAAACAAACTTGAGAGCAAAGAGCAATGATGGAGATTAACACTTCCTGAACTCAAAACACATAACAATGCCACAGTAGTCAACACAGTCTGCTAGTGGCATCAAGACAGTGAGATAGACCAATGAAATATAATAGAGAGACCCCAAATAAACGCACATATATATGGCCAACTGATCTTGGCCAAGATTCTAAGATTACCAAGTGAAGAAAGGATAGTCTCTTCAACAATCAACAGAATGAAAAGGCAACCTATAGGATGGGAGGAAATATGTGTAAACCTTGTATCTGAATAAGGGACCAATATCCAGAATATATAAGAAACTACAACAAGTCAATTACAAAAAAACAGCGGGCAAATAACTGAGTTTAAAAATGGGTAAAAAGCTTCACTAGACATTTCTCCATAAAGACATACAAGTGGTCAATCTACATATGAAAATTTGCTCAACATCGCTAAGCATCAGGGAAATGGAAATCAAGCCACAAGGAGATATCACTCACACCTGTTAGGATGTGTATTATAAAAAGACAATTAGGTCTTCCCTGGTGGCACAGTGGTTGAGAGTCCGCCTGCCGATGCAGGGGACACGTGTTCGTGCCCCGGTCTGGGAGGATCCCACATGCCACTGAGCGGCTGGGCCCATGAGCCATGGCCGCTGAGCCTGTGTGTTTGGAGCCTGTGCTCCGCAACGGGAGAGCCCACCACAATGAGAGGCCCGTGTACTGCAAAAAAAAAAAAAAAAAAGAAAAGAAAAAAGAAAGAAAATTAATGGACGTTGGCAAAGATGTGAAGAATTGGAACTCCTGTACCCTGTTTTGTACCCTGTAGTAATGTAAAATGGCCATTATGGAAAAGAGAATGGAGGTCCCCCAAAAATTATTAAGAGAACTATCATAAAATCCACAATCACTCATTTAGGTTTATATACAAAGGAGATAAAACAAGAATGTCCAAGAGATATCTACAATCTCATGTCCATTGCAGCATTATACACAATTCACAACATAGGAAAACTGCCTAGTGTCCATGAGAAGATGAATTAATAAAGAAAATGTGGTGTATACATACAGTGGAATTTGATTCAGTCTTTGAAAAAGAAGGAAATCCTGCCATTTGTAGCAACACGAAAGAACTTGGAGGACATTTGTAAGAGTGAAATAAGCCAGTCACAGAAGGTCAAAAACTGAAAGAAAACTCCGAGAAGCAAAGAGTAGAAGGGTGGTTCCAAGAGTTGGCAGGAGGTTGACATGGGAAGTCTCTGTTCAATGGTAAGAATGTGTTATTTCAAAATGGAAAAGTTCTAGACACATGCTGTACAACAAGGTGCATGTAGTCAACAGGACTGCCTGGACATTTCAAAACTTGTTAAGAAGCTGGATTTCATCGTATGTGTACTTTTACAACAATAAAATACACATATGTAAAATAAATACAAAGTGGAAAAAGGGGAAAAAAGAAGAAAAATAAGGAAAGGGAGTCAACAGAGGGAAAGAAGGAAGCAGGAAGGGTCTCGAATGTACACAGGTATCAGGAGATAATGGGAGAGAAGCTCCTCTCCCCAGGCTTTAAAGAAGACATCTCTCCAGAGTTCACTCCAGCAAGAGGGGGATGTCCTTTCTCTTCCCCATTCAACCAGAAGTGCCAATAGCATCCTAAGTGTGGCCCACGCTGTGCTCAGGTGTACACTTTTCCTTGATCTCTAAACCAACCACCCCTGACTCCCCATGGCTCAGGTGCCCTTCCTGTATCTCCTTCCACTTCACTAAAGCATTTCCCTCTTCAAGTCCAGACCGAGGCGCCAATCCTGTCCTCACACGTGGGGTCCACTGGGCGGGTCTCTGAGTTCTTAAGAGCCTCCCTGTGAGTAGCAGGCACTGAATCGCACACCAGGGTTCCCCTCAGCACCATCAGTAATCTACCACCTAGGGATTCAGGATTTCTAGAACAACTTTACTCATACACAGTCTCTTGGGTAAACAAGTGACATTTTACAATCAAGCATTTTCAGTTTTTTCTTTGGTGGGGAAAATATTGACACATATAAGGCAATCATATTCTATTAAAGTATGTATTTCACAAAGGACTCACTATCGAAAAAAAATTTTTAAGTATAACTTTCCATGTTTTAATTGACTTTACTCCCAGACTTGTTTGCTTGCAAAAGCCTTCAGAAAATACCAAGAACCTACTTCATCTGGCAGTTTGCACAGCAACATGAGTGGAGATGCTCTTGTCACACTGCTTGGTTTCTCTCTCCCACCTTGCAAAGCACAACCTCCTGTCTGCCCTCCTGGGAAGGGAGCCAGTGCCCACCTTGAGCTCAATCACTGGGGTAGATCTCTTGGTTCTGTCTTCAACGTATGCAGTGTTCCTTGCCCAGCACACAGAAACAGGCCCGGCACAAGTGATGGAAGACAGACTTTCCACAGGAGAAGGACATTTCGTTTCCTTAGCACAGAATCCGATAGTGAATATTAGCCTCAAAGGAGAAAGGTGGAGTGAATTTCCTCCATCTACTCCTGGAGGCTCCTTCTTTCTCGGACTCCTCCAGAACTGGGTGTGGCATGTGGGTACAAGCATGGGCTCCCTGCAAAAGGAAGGAGGCCTGCCTAGCACTAGGTGCTTCAGGTAAGGGGGGAGGACTCATCCCGAGGCTCTAATAGGAAACAGTTAGAATGAGGGAAGTGGCAGACAGATGTATCATAACCATTCAGAATGCTATGAGACCTACTAAGAGATGAGATTTCTTATTAAATGAAGTTGTAATTGACCCAGTAGTAGGGATGCTGAAACCCAGTTTTGTTCATTAAGATACCAGCCATTGGGCAACTATGTCCGTGCACCACAACTACTAAGCCTGTGCCGTAGAGCCTGCAAGTCACAACTACTGAGCCCACGTGCCACAACTATTGAAGCCCATGCACCTAGAGCCCGTGCTCTGGAACAACAGAAGCCACCGAAATGAGAAGCCCGCACACTGCAACGAAGACCCAACACAGCAAAAAGAAAAAAAAAAAAAAAAAGAATCCAGTAAACATTTGCCTGGGTGGTGATAGGATTTGTTTTCCAGGTTAAATGAGGCTCACTTGGTATAAAATCAATGCACACACTGAAAGTGTACAGTTTATTTACTTTAATATCCATACCCATTCATGATACAGTGGTGATGGGAATATTTTCTAGAAAGTTGGCACCAGTAACAGTGATGTTTAGGGGAACATAAATCAAGGGAAACACAACACAAAAAGTTCACATACACACACAGAATCATCCCACTCATTTCACATACAGACACACCCTGTCTCATGCACACAAACCTACACCACCTAACCGTAATACAGCTTCTTCCTGGGACTATAGTAATTGGTCACATTACTTGTAAATCACTTTCTATCACCAGGACACCTACTCTCATTCCCAGCACAAATTTGGAATCAGTTTGCCCTCTACACTAAAACCAGCAAGAATGTCCCACTTTCTTATCTTCAAAGTTCTTCCTCCCCAAGTGACTGATTCCAGAATACATACCGTTTTCACGTTCTGGGAAGGCCACCTGCAATTACAGAAGAGAAAACACTATGAGGATAAGATCACAGTGATGCTCAGGTCTTTTGTTCATTTGCTGACAGTAGAAAACCTCATAAGAAACAGTGGTCCAGGGAACCCAGCAAGGGTTATCAGAGCAAACCTACTCAGGCTGAAAGGCAAGAACTTTGCTGGGAGGATGGAACTTCTAAGTCCATTTAGGTTCGAAATTACAGAATTCTTTGCCTAGAGGAAAAATCGCTGCAGGAGAGAGAGCTCCATACTCTACAGGCTGTAATGGATGCTGTCAATCGTAATGTCCTGTGGAATCAGGCTCCATGAGTTGGTAATAGACTCTCACTCCACATTCTCCCAACCAAGGGAATTGTATGTATCTGGAAGGAATACCCTCAAATATTCATAACTTAATTCTATTGTAAGAGAAATAAAGCAATATTTCTATCTCAGACCAGAAAAAATCCAGCTTACCTTGGGGATCCACGGAGGCTTTTCTCCTGTCCTATCATGGTGCAGGTCATTCGCCACATCCTCAGGGAGAGCTGGAGGGACACAGAGTAACTGTCAGGACACTGGTGCTGCGGCTCAGGAATTACTCAGGGGCTTTCTTCTCGATGAGGACATGGGGTGGTGTGTATGGATGTGGGAGGTTAGTAAGTGTGGGCTGAGCTGGTGTTGGGCCATCCTCTTTGGGGGATGAAGGAAGGCAAAGGACAAGAGGAAGGAAATGAAAACAGAGCTTTGGCTTTCTAGCTAAGGGGAGCCTAATCAGACGGGAAGGGTCGATCTAAAAAATGGTAAACACTAAAATGCATGCTCTGTTTCAATGACACAGACCCATGACCCATCCTGCCTCTTTTGAGCTTCTGCTAAATTGCCACTGTCTCTTGATTTTTCCCAGATCACTCTTTCCCCAGCATCCACAATGCCAGCTACTGTATTTATCATGTCTTCTGTTGTATGATATTTTATACTTGATTAACAGCAACCTCCATTAAAGGACTGAATTCAATCCTAGACAAAATATGCTATATTTATTCACTAATCACTTGTCTTAAAGAAAATCAAATACACAAGATTTGACAAAACTGAAATCCTACCATTTAGATACAGCCACTATCAATCGTATCATATTTTTCTCCCAGTCTTTGTTTTCTATACAATGTACGTATGCCCACTGAGTCAGGGGCTGTGCATACTCTAGGGAGCTGTTCCATAAGTGGGACACTTCGTTATGAAGAGGGAGCCCGGACTGAGCACAGCCTGTCTCTAACCCAGCTGTGCAGGAGAAGTGTACAGGCTAACAGTCAGGTTCCACTTTGAGTCCTTGCGTGTGGGCTACAGGAATTGACCAATGCTAAGGCTTATGGTAATGATATCCAATACAATAAAATAGCTCCCTGATTCTTATCTGCTTTTGGCCTTGTTTAAGCAATGACACCAGCACTGACAGATATGACCTGTATTGTATACATGGGGTCTCACACCTCTCAGAGTCTGTGAGCTGACCAGGAGAATGCAGGTCCTGATGTGAATTTCACATTAATGACTGTGCCAAAGTCAACTGATAAGTCCACCCATAGCTGCCCTGGATTCTGTGACCACTAAGGCCACCTGATAGGCAAGTTCTGGACCTTTGGAGATGCTAGGACTTCCAGCCAAGGATACGGATGCAGGGACTCCCTTGCTCCATGACTGAGGACCCCTTGGCTAAGTGGTAAGTGCAGGTCAGGGATCCAGAGCACCCACCCCTGGGTTCTCAGTATGGCTTTTCCACTTAGGAGGTCAAGAGCTTAGAACATTTATCTCTGCACCATCTCCTGAGGAAAAGGAATATTAACCAAATCTGGGCAACAGCTGTGTTGAGGGAAGAACATGCAAACAGCTTCACAACCACATAAGGGTCCTGTGCCTGAGCTAACCTTAGGTACTTCAAAACAACTCCGTAAGTCTCTTAGCCCCTTAGAGCGGATGAAAGCAATATTAGAGTTAAAAGTAACTTGTCCCAATTCCCTTAGTCTGGAACACTCAAACAAAATTCTACAGCAGAGGAAGTCTCATAAACACACAGCACCTGCCTGGGTTTACCCCAGCCTTGGAAGAACTGGGAAGGATAAGACCAAGGCAGGCCTGAGGAAAGGTCAGAGGGTAGGCAGGACTGGGGTGTGGGGAGCAGGGGCAGGGCTGTGTGTGTGGACGGAGAAGTGGGTTGTAAGAAGAGCAGTGACCCTGGGTCCTGCTGCCCTGAGTCTCTGTCCTGGGCCTGGTCAACACCAGGAGACCAGGTCAGCAGGGCTGTGAAAGCAAGTGTGTAAAGAAGCCCAGCAGCCCCTTCACACAGCCCTCTAGAATTTCTGCCGCCCATGGAGGGTCTCTAGGGTAGCTGGACGTGGACCCCTCTCAAATGGAAGCATGTCAGCACATCAGCTTTGGGGAAGTTTTGAGGCTGAGATAAGCTCAAGGAGACTGAGCACATGCAGTGATCCCAGAGCACGAGTTCTGTGACTCATCCATCTCTGGGTCTGTCCTTTACAAGAGGAACTAACAGTGAGCACAAAATATGAGGTGAAGCCACAAGCCCTGAAAGTGCAGAGGGAGACAGTTCACTTCTCATCCACCACCTCACCCTTTCTACAAGAACTTGGTCTCAAGTTTCAAGGGCCCATGAGTTTTGACCCACAGGTTCTGTCCATCATAGGTCAATATGCAAAAGAAAACAAACTCTACTGTGCACAATAACCTAGATGTGCTAACCAGAAAACAAACTTCCATATTAGGCAGTGACAAGCACAAGAAAGAGCAGCTCATGTGCAAAAGATCAGTTTTGATGAGCAAATCAAGAAAAGGTGATTATAGAGCACAGTCACGTCTAAGGACACAATTGCTCTCTATTGTATCATTAAAATGTGAAAAAAACAAGTCAGAACTCTACACATATTTCATTCTTCTTTCTGATTTCATATCCACCTTCCTCAGTCTCCAAAGCAGGAGATATAACCCTAAAATTCCAGGAACCCTCTGCCATTAGATCCTACCTAAGTGTTGTTCCTACCTGTATCCTTTTCTTTATCACGGCCACAAATGCTATTCAAAGGCAATTCTGTAGAAACACGAATATGAATTTACAAGTCTTATGGATACATTTAAAATGTGACTAATGTGACTAATGAGATATTTTATTTTCTTTTATTTTAATACACTGAGTTAATCATTGATTGAATTAAATAAATTATAACAGGCACATCTAGCTAGTAGCTACCACACTGTAATACACATCCCTCTCTCTCTCTCTCTCCTATATATATATATATATATATATATATATATATATAAGTATATATATATATAAAATATATGGAGGATGTTACCACCGCTCCCCTGGTTATTCCCCTCTGTATGGTCTACCTATTCAAGATGGCTGTTTGCTGATGGTTTACCAAAGGAAAAACCACTGCCCCGTGAAGTTACTTAGCCCAAGGGGTAAGAGGGATGTGTCCCTCTGCAGTTTCCCTGGTAAGCGATGAGCCCATCTGCTGTCAATTCCCCCTTTAACTGGTAGCCTGCCTATTCCGCGCAGAGAGAAGCATGCTGCTACTGCTGCTGCTGCGTTCTGCCTGCCATCGGCTATCTACAGTGGGATGTCTCTCCAGGACCACTTTGCTTCTGACGTGAAACATCTCCCATTTATTAAACCATGAATGTCTCTGTCCCTGACTTCGGGCTCTTTCCTTAGCCCTGAGGCTGAGCAAGTACAGGGCTTGCAGGCGTGAGAGGTGCAGCCCAACACCTTCTGCAGGGCAGTTTGCTGGCCAGATTTGATGATTCATTTGTAGGTGTTTCCTAGGCTCATGCACACTTGCCAGGCACTCATGAGACCCTGGGGACACTGAAACAGTAATGTCAACACCCAGATCCTAGAGGAATTCCCGACAGGTGTTCCACTTGAGGGGAGAGGTAATGAGCATGGCCCAGTGCACCTGTGCTAGACATAATCAGCGAGCAGGTGCAGAAGGGAGGGAGGGACATTCACTCACTTCCTGAGGCCATCCTTCTCAACACTGCCTCTGAAAAATCCAGGGAAGGAAGGGACAAAATGCCCTTAGAAGGTAAATGGCCTGTACACTGAAAACTACAAACCACTGCTGAGAGAATTAAACAAGGAACAAATAATTGAAATGACATATCATATTCATAGACTGGAGACATATTATTGTTGACATTTCTACACTACCCGAAGGTAAGTATTAATTCACTGTACTACCTATCAAAATCCCAATGTCATTTTCAAAGTAAAAGAAAAAATAATCCTAAAATACATATGGAACTACTAAGGACTCCAAACAGACAAAACAATCCTGAGAACAAAGAACATAGATGGAGGCTTCTCACTTCCTGACTTCAAAACACATTACAAAGCCACAGGAATCAAAACTGTATGGTACTGACATAGAAACAGATACATAGGCCTAAAGACCAGAATAAATAACCCCCAAGAAAACTCATAGATACATGGCCAAATGAAATTCACCAACCTTCTAAGACAACAAATAGGGAAAGTATAGTTTTTTCAACAGTCAATAGGATGAAAATATAACTTACAGAAAGATTACAAACATATATCAGAAAAGGAGCTAATGTTCAAAACATCTAAGAAAAACACTACAACTCAAATGCAAAATACGTTAAAAAATTAAAAAGGGCAAATAACTGGGTTCAGAAATGTGAAAGACTTAAATAAGACATTTCCTGAAAAAGACATACAAATGGCTAACAAATATAGGAAAAGGTTCTCAACCTCACTAATCATCAGGGCAATGCAAATCAACACCTCATACCTGTTAGGCTGTGTATTATAAAGAAAAAAATTAACAGTTTAAGGCCAAGATGTGGGGAATTGGAAACTTTGTACACTGCTGGTGGGAATGTAAAATGGTGCCACTATTATGAAAAAGAGTATGGGGGTTCCTTATAAAATTATAAACAGAAATATCATATGATTCAGCAATCACAGTTCTGGGTATATATCCAAAGGAAATTAAATCAGTATCACAATGAGATGAACATAGGTTCATTGCAGCATTCTCCAAAATAGCCTAGATATGCAACCAACTTCACAAAACAAGTAAGTGTCCTGTGCCTGAGCTAACCTTAGGTACTTCAAAACAACTCTGTAAGTCTCTTAGCCCCTTAGAGAGGATGAAAGCAATATTAGAGTTAAAAGTAACTTGTACCAATTCCCTTAGTCTGGAATACTGAAACAAAAGTTCTACAGCAGGGGAAGCCTCATAAACTCACAGCACCTGCCAGGGTTTACCCCAGCCTTGGAAGAACTGGGAAGGATAAGACCAAGGCAGGCCTGAGGAAAGTTCAGAGGGTAGGCAGGACTGGGGATTTGGGAGCAGGGGCAGGTGTGTCCGGATGGAGCAGTGGGTTGTAAGAAGTGCAGTGACCCTGGGTCCTGCTGCCCTGAGTCTCTGTCCTGGGCCTCTTCAATTCCAGGAGACCAGGTTAGCAGGGCTATGAGAGCCAGTGTGTGAAGCGAGCCCAGCAGCCCCTTCACACAGTCCTCTAGAATTCCTGCTGGCCATGAAGCGTCTGTAGGGGCAGCTGGAGGTGGACCCCTCTCAAATGGAAGCATGTCAGCACATCAGCCTTGGGAGGTGCTGAGGCTGAAATGAGGAGACTGAGCACATGCAGTAGATCCCAAATCTGTGTGTGTTCTGTGACTCTTCCACCTCTGGGAGCGTGCTTTCCATGAGGAATAAACAGTGAGGACAAAAGTAAGATGAAGCTACAAGTCCTGAAAGTGTAGAGGGAGAGAGTTCAAGTCTCATCCACCACCTGACACTCACTATAAGAAGTTGTTCTCCAGTGTCAAGTGACTATGAGAGCTTTGTTCCCACTAGGATATGGCCATCATACGTGAATGTAAAAAGGAAACCAAAATCCCTGGTGCAAAATACACTCCAGGTACCAAACAGAAACGAACCTTTCATCTTTGGCAGTGAAACAGCAATGAAAGAGTAGTCTTGTGAGAAAGAAAATTTCTGAATGGCAAAGCAAGAAAAGATGACTATAAGCACAGTACAGTCAAAGGACACGGACACAATAACTCTATTATATCATTAATTTGGAAAGAACAAATCAGAATTCTACACATATTTCCTTCTTCTTCCTGATTTCATATTCACCTTCCTTAGTTTCTAAAGAACCGGGTGGAACCCAAGTGTTCTAGGAATTGTCTCCCTTTAGATCCTACCTGAGAGTTGTTCCCAACGTGAATCGTCATCAGCATCACTGCTATGTATGCTCTCCACGATCCATTCTGTACAAACACAACCATGAGCATAAAGTTATTATACAAGTTGACCCACCCATTTCTCCTACTCGACTTGCTGGCTCACACAGCATCACCCTGGTCTTCCCTCCAGGTTCTCAGACCTCCCCTGTGCTCTGTGCAGACAGAGTCCTTCAATAAGATCTTGATCACAGTTGAAAATTTCAAATGAGGGAGAGATGCTGAGAAAATCACCTTTCGACCCCTCACTTCTATAGACCCATTTATAGCTTTCACGGTCAACCTTACCAACCTGAAATTCCAGATGTTACAGACACACTTGAAACATGGCTAGTATGACCAAGCAATTGTGTGTTTGTTCATTTTTTAATAGAATGAGTTAATTATTGTTTGAACTAAATTAATTATAAATAGACACATTTGGTTAGTGACTACCACACTGGAAAGCTCAGCTGTAAGAAATCCAAAGATGAGAAAGAGGCAACCAGCCACCCTTCCCCTGGTTGTTCTTTACTGCAGATAATTTGATGGCCTGATCTGATCCTTCGTATGTAGGTATATCTTGGGCTCTTGGACCCACACCAGGCACTGGGAGAGTCCTTGTGGACACTGAAATAGTACAGTCAACACTCAGATCCAAGAGGAATTCCCAGCAAGGGGCCCACTTGTAGACAGAGGTGAAGGGCATGGCCCAGTACACCTGTATTAGATATAATCAGAGAGTAGCTGCAGAGGGGAGGGAGGGATTTCACTCTCTCCATGAGTCCATCCTTCTCACCCCTGACTCTAGAAGACCTGAGGAAGGCAGTGGAAAAGGCCCCGTTGGAGGTGAAAAATTTGTATACTGAAAACTACGGGATATTGCGGAAAGAAATTAAAGAAGAGACAAGTAAAGGGAATGACATACCATGCTCATAGACTGGATTATTAAATACTGTTGGCATTTCTATACTACATAAAGTGATGTACACATATATCGCAACAACCCACAAAATTCCATGTCATTATTATAGAAGTGGACAGAATCCTAAAATACATATGGAACCCCCACAAGTAGATAAAACAATCTTGAGAGCAAAGAGCAATGATGGAGATTAACACTTCCTCAACTCAAAACACAAAACAATGCCACAGTAGTCAACACAGTCTGCTACTGGCATCAAGACAGTGAGATAGACCAATGAAATATAATAGAGAGACCTCAAATAAACGCACATATATATGGCCAACAGATCTTGGCCAAGGTTCTAAGATTACCAAGTGAAGAAAGGATAATCTCTTCAACAATCAACAGAATGAAAAGGAAACCTATAGAATGGGAGGAAATATGTGTAAACCTTGTATCTGAATAAGGGACCAATATCCAGAATATATAAGAAACTACTACAAGTCAATTTCAGAAAAACAGCAGGCAAATAAGTGAGTTTAAAAATGGGTAAAAAGCTACACTAGACATTTCTCCATAAAGGCATACAAGTGGTCAATCTACATATGAAAATTTGCTCAACATCGCTAAGCATCAGGGAAATGGAAATCAAGGCACAAGGAGATATCACTCACACCTGTTAGGATGTGTATTATAAAAGGACAATTAGGGCTTCCCTGGTGGCACAATGGATGAGAGTCCGCCTGCCAAGGCAGGGGACACGTGTTCGTGCCCCGGTCTGGGAGGATCCCACATGCCACTGAGCGGCTGGGCCCATGAACCATGGCTGCTGAGCCTGTGTGTTTGGAGCCTGTGCTCCGCAACGGGAGAGCCCATAACAATGAAAGGCCCATGTACTGCAAAAAAGAAAAAAAAAAGAAAAAAGAAAGAAAATTAATGGATGCTGGCAAAGATGTGAAGAAGTGGAACTTCTGTACCCTGTTTTGTACCCTGTAGTAATGTAAAATGGTGTAGCCATTATGGAAAACAGAATGGAGGTCCCACAAAAATTATTAAGAGAACTCTCATAAAATCCAGCAGTCACTCATTTAGGTTTATATACAAAGGAGATAAAACAAGAATGTCCAAGAGATATCTACAATCTCATGTCCATTGCAGCATTATACACAATACACAACATAGGAAAACTGCCTAGTGTCCATGGGAAGATTAATTAATAAAGAAAATGTGGTGTATACATACAGTGGAATGTCATTCAGTCTTTGAAAAAGAAGGAAATCCTGCCATTTGCAGCAACACGAAAGAACTTGGAGGACATTTGTAAGAGTGAAATAAGCCAGTCACACAAGGTCAAAAACTGAAAGAAAACTCCGAGAAGCAGAGAGTAGAAGGGTGGTTCCAAGAGCTGGCAAGACGTTGACATGGGAAGTCTCTGTTCAATGGTTAGCATGTGTTATTTGCAAAATGGAACAGTTCTAGACACATGCTGTACAACAAGGTGCATGTAGTCAACAGGACTGACTGGACATTTCAAAACTTGTTAAGACGTTGGATTTCATTGTATGTGTACTTTTACAACAATAAAATATACATATGTAAAATAAATACAAAGTGGAAAAAGGGGAAAAAAGAAGAAAAATAAGGAAAGGGAGTCAACAGAGGGAAAGAAGAAAGGAGGAAGGGTCTCGAATGTACACAGGTATCAGGAGATAATGGGAGAGAAGCTCCTCTCCCCAGGCTTTAAAGAAGACATCTCTCCAGAGTTCACTCCAGCAAGAGGGGGATGTCCTTTCTCTTCCCCATTCAACCAGAAGCGCAAATAGCATCCTAAGTGTGGCCCAGGCTGTGCTCAGGTGTACACTTTTCCTTGATCTCTAAACCAGCCACCCCTGACTCCCCATGGCTCAGGTGCACTTCCTGTATCTCCTTCCCCTTCTCTAAAGCATCTCCCTCCTCAAGTGCAGCCTGAGGCTCCAATCCTGTCCTCACACGTGGGGTCCACTGGGCGGGTCTCTGAGTTCTTAACAGCCTCCCTGTGAGTAGCAGGCACTGAATCGCACACCAGGGTTCCCCTCAGCACCAACAGGAAACTACGACCTAGGGATTGAGGATTTCTAGAACAACTTTACTCATACACCGTCTCTTGGGTAAACAAGTGACATTTTACAATCAAGCATTTTCAGTTTTTGCTTTGGTGGGGAAAATATTGACACATATAAGGCAATCATATTCTATTAATGTATGTATTTCCCAAAGGACTCACTATCGAAAAAAAAATTTTAAGTATAACTTTCCATGTTTTAATTGACTTTACTCCCAGACGTGTTTGCTTGCAAAAGCCTTCAGAAAATACCAAGAACCTACTTCACCTGGCAGTTTGCACAGAAACATGAGTGGAAATGCTCTTGTCACACTGCTTGGTTTCTCTGTCCCACCTTGTAAAGCACAACCTCCTGTCCGCCCTCCTGGGAAGGGAGCCAGTGCCCACCCTGAGCTCAATCCTTGGGGTAGATCTCTTGGTTCTGTCTTCACGGTATGCAGTGTTTCTTGCACAGCACACAGAAACAGGGCCAGCACAACTGATGGAAAACAAACTTTCCACAGGAGAAGGACATTTCATTTCCTTAGCACAGAATCCGATAGTGAATATTAGCCTCAAAGGAGAAAGGTGGAGTGAATTTCCTCCATCTACTCCTGGAGGCCCCTTCTTTCTCGGGCTCCTCCAGAGCTGGGTGTGGCATGTGGGTACAAGCATGGGCTCCCTGCAAAAAGAAGGAGGTCTGCCTAGAACTAGGTGCTTCAGGTAAGGGGGGAGGACTCATCCCGAGGCTCTAATAGGAAACAGTTAGAATGAGGGAAGTCCAGATAGATGTATCATAACCATTCAGAATGCTATGAGACCTACTAAGAGATGAGATTTCTTATTAAATGAAGTTGTACTTGACCCTGGAGTAGGGATTCTGAAACCCTGTTTTGTTCACTAAGAATCCAGCCATGGAGCAACTAAGCCCGTGCACCACAACTACTAAGCCTGTGCTCTAGAGCCCGCAAGTCACAACTACTGAGCCCACGTGCCACAACTATTGAAGCCCATGCACCTAGAGCCCGTGGTCTGGAACAACAGTAGCCACCGAAATGAGAAGCCCACACAGTGCAACGAAGACCCAACACAGCCAAAAGAAAAAAAAAAAAAAAGAATCCAGTAAACAATTGCCTGGGTGGTGATAGGATTTGTTTTCAAGGTTAAATGAGGCTCAATTGGTATAAAATCAATGCACACACTGAAAGTGTACAGTTTATTTACTTTTATATCCATACCCATTCATGATGCAGTGTTGATGGGAATATTTTCTAGAAAGTTGGCACCAGTAACAGTGATGTTTAGGGGAACATAAATCAAGAGAAACACAACACAAAATGTTCACATACACACACAGAATCATACCACTCATTTCACATACAGACACACCCTGTCTCATGCACACAAACCTACACCACCTAACCGTAATACAGCTTCTTCCTGGGACTATAGTAATTGGTCACATTACTTGTAAATCTCTTTCTATCACCAGGGCCCCTACTCTCATTCCCAGCACAAATTTGGAATCTGTTTGCCCTCTACACTAAAACCAGCAAAAATGTCCCACTTTCTCATCTTCAAAGTTCTTCCTCCCCAAGTGACTGATTCCAGAATACATACTGTTTACACGTTCTGTGAAGGCCACCTGCAATTACAGAAGAGAAAACACTATGAGGATAAGATCACAGTGATGCTCAGGTCTTTTGTTCATTTGCTGACAGTAGAAAACCTCATAAGAAACAGTGGTCCAGGGAACCCAGAAAGGGTTATCAGAGCAAACCTACTCAGGCTGAAAGGCAAGAACTTTGCTGGGAGGATGGAACTTCCAAGTCCATTTAGGTTGGAAATTACAGAATTCTTTGCCTAGAGGAAAAATCGATGCAGGAGAGAGAGCTCCGTACTCCACAGGCTGTAATGGATGCTGTCAATTTTAATGTCCTGTGGAATCAGGCACCATGAGTTGGTAATAGACTCTCACTCCACATTCTCCCAACCAAGGGAATTGTATGTATCTGGAAGGAGTACCCTCAAATATTCATAACTTAATTCTATTGAAAGAGAAATAAAGCAATATTTCTATCTCAGACCAGAAAAAATCCAGCTAACCTTGATTTTCCACGGAGGCTTTTCTTCTATCCTATCATGGTGCAGGTCATCCGCCACATCCTCAGGGAGAGCTGGAGGGACACAGAGTAACTGTCAGGACACTGGTGCTGCGGCTCAGGAATTACTCAGGGGCTTTCTTCTCGATGAGGACGTGGGGTGGTGTGTATGGATGTGGGAGGTTAGTAAGTGTGGGCTGAGCTGGTGTTGGGCCATCCTCTTTGGGGGATGAAGGAAGGCAAAGGACAAGAGGAAGGAAATGAAAAGAGAGCTTTGGCTTTCTAGCTAAGGGGAGCCTAATCAGAAGGGAAGGGTCGATCTAAAAAATGGTAAACACTAAAATGTATGCTTTGTTTCAATGACAGAGACCCATGACCCATCCTGCCTCTTTTGAGCTTCTGCTAAATTGCCACTGTATCTTGATTTTTCCCAGATCACTCTTTCCCCAGCATCCACAATGCCAGCTACTGCATTTATCATGTCTTCTGTTGTATGATATTTTATACTTGATTAACAGCAACCTCCCTTAAAGGACTGAATTCAATCCTAGACAAAATATGCTATATTTATTCACTAATCACTTGTCTTAAAGAAAATCAAATACACAAGGTTTGACAAAACTGAAATCCTACCATTTAGATACAGCCACTATCAATCGTGTCATATTTTTCTCCCAATCTTTGTTTTCTATACAATGTATGTATGCCCCCTGAGTCAGGGGCTGTGCATACTCTAGGGAGCTGTTCCATAAGTGGGACACTTCGTTATGAAGAGGGAGCCCGGACTGAGCACAGCCTGTCTCTAACCCAGCTGTGCAGGAGAAGTGTACAGGCTAACAGTCAGGTTCCACTTTGAGTCCTTGGGTGTGGGCTACAGGAATTGACCAATGCTAAGGCTTATGGTAATGTTATCCAATACAATAAAATAGCTCCCTGATTCTTATCTGCTTCTGGCCTTGTTTAAGCAGTGACACCAGCACTGACAGATATGACCTGTACTGTATACATGGGGTCTCACACCTCTCAGAATCTGTGAGCTGACCAGGAGAATGCAGGTCCTGAGGTGAATTTCACCTTAATGACTGTGCCAAAGTCAACTGATATGTCCACCCATAGCTGCCCTGGATTCTGTGACCACCAAGGCCACCTGATAGGCAAGTTCTGGACCTTTGGAGATTCTAGGACTTCCAGCCAAGGATACGGATGCAGGGACTCCCTTGCTCCATGACTGAGGACCCCTTGGCTAAGTGGTAAGTGCAGGTCAGGGATCAAGTGCATCCACATTGGGACCCACCCCTGGGTTCTCAGTATGGCTTTTCCACTTAGGAGGTCAAGAGCTTAGAACATTTATCTCTGCACCATCTCCTTCTGAGGAAAAGGAATATTAACCAAATCTGGGCAACAGCTGTGTTGAGGGAAGAACATGCAAACAACTTCACAAACAAATAAGGGTCCTGTGCCTGAGCTAACCTTAGGTACTTCAAAACAACTCCGTAAGTCTCTTAGCCCCTTAGAGTGGATGAAAGCAATATTAGAGTTAAAAGTAACTTGTCCCAATTCCCTTAGTCTGGAACACTCAAACAAAATTCTACAGCAGAGGAAGTCTCATAAGCACACAGCACCTGCCTGGGTTTACCCCAGCCTTGGAAGAACTGGGAAGGATAAGACCAAGGCAGGCCTGAGGAAAGGTCAGAGGGTAGGCAGGTCTGGGGTGTGGGGAGCAGGGGCAGGGCTGTCTGGATGGAGTAGTGGGTTGTAAGGAGAGCAGTGACCCTGGGTCCTGCTGCCCTGAGTCTCTGTCCTGGGCCTGGTCAACCCCAGGAGACCAGGTCAGCAGGGCTGTGAAAGCAAGTGTGTAAAGAAGCCCAGCAGCCCCTTCACACAGCCCTCTAGAATTTCTGCCGCCCATGGAGGGTCTCTAGGGTAGCTGGACGTGGACCCCTCTCAAATGGAAGCATGTCAGCACATCAGCCTTGGGGAAGTGCAGAGGCTGAGATGAGCTCAAGGAGACTGAGCACATGCAGTGATCCCAGAGCACGTGTTCTGTGACTCATCCATATCCGGGACTGTCCTTTACAAGAGGAACTAACAGTGAGCACAAAACATGAGGTGAAGCCACAAGTCCTGAAAGTGCAGAGGGAGACAGTTCACTTCTCATCCACCACCTCACCCTTTCTAGAAGAACTTGGTCTCAAGTTTCAAGGGCCCATGAGTTTTCACCCACAGGTTCTGTCCATCATAGGTCAATATGCAAAAGAACACAAACTCTACTGTGCACAATAACCTAGATGTGCTAACCAGAAAACAAACTTCCATATTAGGCAGTGACAAGCACAAGAAAGAGAAGCTCATGTGCAAAAGATCAGTTTTGATGAGCAAATCAAGAAAAGGTGATTATAGAGCACAGTCACGTCTAAGGACACAATTGCTCTCTATTGTATCATTAAAATGTGAAAAAAACAAGTCAGAACTCTACACATATTTCATTCTTCTTTCTGATTTCATATCCACCTTCCTCAGTCTCCAAAGCAGGAGATATAACCCTAAAGTTCCAGGAACCCTCTGCCATTAGATCCTACCTAAGTGTTGTTCCTACCTGTATCCTTTTCTTTATCACGGCCACAAATGCTATTCAAAGGCAATTCTGTAGAAACACGAATATGAATTTACAAGTCTTATGGATACATTTAAAATGTGACTAATGTGACTGAGTAATGGGATATTTTATTTTCTTTTATTTTAATACACTGAGTTAATCATTGATTGAATTAAATAAATTATAACAGGCACATCTAGCTAGTGGCTACCACACTGTAATACACAACCCTGTCTCTCTCTCTCTCCATATATATATATATATATGTGTATATATATATATAAAGTATATGGAGGATGTTACCACCGCTCCCCTGGTTATTCCCCTCTGTATGGTCTACCCATTCAAGATGGCTGTTTGCTGACGGTTTACCAAAGGAAAAACCTCTGCCCCGTGAAGGTACTTAGCCCAAGGGGTAAGAGGGATGCGTACCTCTGCTGGTTTCCCTGGTAACCGATGAACCCATCTGCTGTCAATTCCCCCTTTAACTGGTAGCCTGCCTATTCCGCGCAGAGAGAAGCATGCTGCTACTGCTGCTGCTGCGTTCTGCCTGCCATTGGCTATCTACAGTGGGATGTCTCTCCAGGACCACTTTGCTTCTGATGTGAAAGATCTCCCATCTATTAAACCATGAATGTCTCTGTCCCTGACTTCGGGCTCTTTCCTTAGCCCTGAGGCTGAGCAAGTACAGGGCTTGCAGGCATGAGAGGTGCAGCCTAACACCTTCTGCAGGGCAGTTTGCTGGCCAGATTTGATGATTCATTTGTAGGTGTTTCCTAGGCTCATGCACACTTGCCAGGCACTCATGAGACCTTGGGGACACTGAAACAGTAATGTCAGCACCCAGATCCTAGAGGAATTCCCGACAGGTGTTCCACTTGACGGGAGAGGTAATGAGCATGGCCCAGTGCACCTGTGCTAGACATAATCAGCGAGCAGGTGCAGAAGGGAGGGAGGGACATTCACTCACTTCCTGAGGCCATCCTTCTCAACACTGCCTCTGAAAAATCCAGGGAAGGAAGGGACAAAATGCCCTTAGAAGGTAAATGGCCTGTACACTGAAAACTACAAACCACTGCTGAGAGAATTAAACAAGGAACAAATAATTGAAATGACATATCATATTCATAGACTGGAGACATATTATTGTTGACATTTCTACACTACCCAAAGGTAAGTATAAATTCATTGTAATACCTATCAAAATCCCAATGTCATTTTCAAAGAAATAGAAATAAAAAAGATCCTAAAATACATATGGAACCACTAAGGACTCCAAACAGACAACACAATCCTGAGAACAAAGAACATAGATGGAGGCTTCTCACTTCCTGACTTCAAAACACATTACAAAGCCACAGGAATCAAAACTGTACAGTACTGACATAGAAACAGATACATAGGCCTAAAGACCAGAATAAATAACCCCCAAGAAAACACATAGATACATGGCCAAATGAAATTCACCAACCTTCTAAGACAACAAATAGGGAAAGTATAGTTTTTTCAACAGTCAATAGGATGAAAATATAACTTACAGAAAGATTACAAACATATATCAGAAAAGGAGCTAATATACAAAACATCAAAGAAAAACACTACAACTCAAATGCAAACTAAGTTAAAAAAATAAAAAGGGCAAATAACTGGGTTCAGAAATGTGCAAAGACTTAAATAAGACATTTCCTGAAAAAGACATACAAATGGCTAACAAATATAGGAAAAGGTTCTCAACCTCACTAATCATCAGGGCAATGCAAATCAACACCTCATACCTGTTAGGCTGTGTATTATAAAGAAAAAAATTAACAGTTTAAGGCCAAGATGTGGGGAATTGGAAACTTTGTACACTGCTGGTGGGAATGTAAAATGGTGCCGCTATTATGAAAAAGAGTATGGGGGTTCCTTATAAAATTATAAACAGAAATATCATATGATTCAGCAATCACAGTTCTGGGTATATATCCAAAGGAAATTAAATCAGTATCACAATGAGATGAACATAGGTTCATTGCAGCATTCTACACAATAGCCTAGATATGCAACCAACTTCACAAAACAAGTAAGTGTCCTGTGCCTGAGCTAACCTTAGGTACTTCAAAACTACTCTGTAAGTCTCTTAGCCCCTTAGAGAGGATGAAAGCAATATTAGAGTTAAAAGAAACTTGTACCAATTCCCTTAGTCTGGAATGCTGAAACAAAAGTTCTACAACAGAGGAAGCCTCATAAACACACAACGCCTGCCAGGGTTTACCCCAGCCTTGGAAGAACTGGGAAGGATAAGACCAAGGCAGGCCTGAGGAAAGGGCAGAGGGTAGGCAGGACTGGGGAGTGGGGAGCAGGGGCAGGGCTGTCTGGACGGAGCAGTGGGTTGTAAGAAGACAGTGACCCTGGGTCCCGCTGCCTTGAGTCTCTGTCCTGGGCCTGGTGAATTCCAGGAGACCAGGTTAGCAGGGCTGTGAGAGCCAGTGTGTGAAGAAGCCCAGCAGCCCCTTCACACAGTCCTCTAGAATTCCTGCCGGCCATGAAGGGTCTTTAGGATCAGCTGGACGTGGACCCCTCTCAAATGGAAGCATGTCAGCACATCAGCCTTGGGAGGTGCTGAGGCTGAAATGAGGAGACTGAGCACATGCAGTAGATCCCAAATCACGTGTTCTGTGACTCTTCCACCTCTGGGAGCGTGCTTTCCATGAGGAATAAACAGCGAGGACAAAAGTAAGATGAAGCTACAAGTCCTGAAAGTGTAGAGGGAGAGAGTTCAACTCTCATCCACCACCTGACACAAAGTATAAGAACTTGTTCTCCAGTGTCAAGTGACTATGAGAGTTTTGTTCCCACTAGGATATGGCCATCATACGTGAATGTAAAAAGGAAACCAAAATCCTTGGTGCAAAATACCCTCCAGGTACCGAACAGAAACGAACCTTTCATTTTTGGCAGTGAAAAAGCAATGAAAGAGTAGTCTTGTGAGAAAGAAAATTTCTGAATGGCAAAGCAAGAAAAGAAGCACAGTACAGTCAAAGGACATGGACACGATAACTCTATTTTATCATTAAAGTTTGGAAAGAACAAATCAGAATTCTACACATATTTCCTTCTTCTTCCTGATTTCATATTCACCTTCCTTAGTTTCTAAAGAACCGGGTGGAACCCCAGTGTTCTAGGAATTGTCTCGCTTTAGATCCTACCTGAGAGTTGTTCCCTATGTGAATCGTCATCAGCATCACTGCTATGTATGCTCTCCACGATCCATTCTGTATGAACACAACCATGAACATAAAGTTATTATACAAGTTGACCCACCCATTTCTCCTACTCAACTTGCTGGCTCACACAGCATCACCCTGGTCTTCCCTCCAGGTTCTCAGACCTCCCCTGTGCTCTGTGCAGACAGAGTCCTTCAATAAGATCTTGATCACAGTTGAAAATTTCAAATGAGGGAGAGATGCTGAGAAAATCACCTTTCGACCCCTCACTTCTATAGACCCATTTATAGCTTTCACCATCAACCTTACCAACCTGAAATTCCAGATGTTACAGACACACTTGAAACATGGCTACTGTGACCAAGCAATTGTGTGTTTCTTGCATTTTTTAATAGAATGAGTTAATTATTGTTTGAACTAAATTAATTATAAATAGACACATTTGGTTAGTGGCTACCACACTGGAAAGCTCAGGTGTAAGAAATCCAAAGATGAGAAAGAGGCAACCAGCCACCCTTCCCCTGGTTGTTCTTTACTGCAGAAAATTTGATGGCCTGATCTGATCATTAGTATGTAGGTATATCTTGGGCTCTTGGACCCACGCCAGGCATTGGGAGAGTCCTTGTGGACACTGAAATAGTACAGTCAACACTCAGATCCAAGAGGAATTCCCAGCAAGGGGCCCACTTGTAGACAGAGGTGAAGGGCATGGCCCAGTACACCTGTATTAGACATAATCAGAGAGTAGGTGCAGAGGGGAGGGAGGGATTTCACTCTCTCCATGAGTCCATCCTTCTCACCCCTGACTCTAGAAGACCTGAGGAAGGCAGTGGAAAAGGCCCCGTAGGAGGTGAAAAATTTGTATACTGAAAACTAAAGGACATTGCAGAAAGAAATTAAAGAAGAGACAAATAATTGGAATGATATAAGATGTTCATAGACTGGATTATTAAATACTGTTGGCATTTCTATACTACATATAGTGATGTACACATATATCACAACAACCCACAAAATTCCATGTCATTATTATAGAAGTGGACAGAATCCTAAAATACATATGGAACCCCCCACAAGTAGATAAAACAAACTTGAGAGCAAAGAGCAATGATGGAGATTAACACTTCCTGAACTCAAAACACATAACAATGCCACAGTAGTCAACACAGTCTGCTAGTGGCATCAAGACAGTGAGATAGACCAATGAAATATAATAGAGAGACCCCAAATAAACGCACATATATATGGCCAACTGATCTTGGCCAAGATTCTAAGATTACCAAGTGAAGAAAGGATAGTCTCTTCAACAATCAACAGAATGAAAAGGCAACCTATAGGATGGGAGGAAATATGTGTAAACCTTGTATATGAATAAGGGACCAATATCCAGAATATATAAGAAACTACAACAAGTCAATTACAAAAAAACAGCGGGCAAATAACTGAGTTTAAAAATGGGTAAAAAGCTTCACTAGACATTTCTCCATAAAGACATACAAGTGGTCAATCTACATATGAAAAGTTGCTCAACATCGCTAAGCATCAGGGAAATGGAAATCAAGCCACAAGGAGATATCACTCACACCTGTTAGGATGTGTATTATAAAAAGACAATTAGGTCTTCCCTGGTGGCACAGTGGTTGAGAGTCCGCCTGCCGATGCAGGGGACACGTGTTCGTGCCCCAGTCTGGGAGGATCCCACATGCCACTGAGCGGCTGGGCCCATGAGCCATGGCCGCTGAGCCTGTGTGTTTGGAGCCTGTGCTCCGCAACGGGAGAGCCCACAACAATGAGAGGCCCGTGTACTGCAAAAAGAAAAAAAAAAAGAAAAGAAAAAAGAAAGAAAATTAATGGACGTTGGCAAAGATGTGAAGAATTGGAACTCATGTACCCTGTTTTGTACCCTGTAGTAATGTAAAATGGCCATTATGGAAAAGAGAATGGAGGTCCCACAAAAATTATTAAGAGAACTATCATAAAATCCACAATAACTCATTTAGGTTTATATACAAAGGAGATAAAACAAGAATGTCCAAGAGATATCTACAATCTCATGTCCATTGCAGCATTATACACAATTCACAACATAGGAAAACTGCCTAGTGTCCATGAGAAGATGAATTAATAAAGAAAATGTGGTGTATACATACAGTGGAATTTGATTCAGTCTTTGAAAAAGAAGGAAATCCTGCCATTTGTAGCAACACGAAAGAACTTGGAGGACATTTGTAAGAGTGAAATAAGCCAGTCACAGAAGGTCAAAAACTGAAAGAAAACTCCGAGAAGCAGAGAGTAGAAGGGTGGTTCCAAGAGCTGGCAGGAGGTTGACATGGGAAGTCTCTGTTCAATGGTTAGAATGTGTTATTTCAAAATGGAAAAGTTCTAGACACATGCTGTACAACAAGGTGCATGTAGTCAACAGGACTGCCTGGACATTTCAAAACTTGTTAAGAAGCTGGATTTCATCGTATGTGTACTTTTACAACAATAAAATACACATATGTAAAATAAATACAAAGTGGAAAAAGGGGAAAAAAGAAGAAAAATAAGGAAAGGGAGTCAACAGAGGGAAAGAAGGAAGCAGGAAGGGTCTCGAATGTACACAGGTATCAGGAGATAATGGGAGAGAAGCTCCTCTCCCCAGGCTTTAAAGAAGACATCTCTCCAGAGTTCACTCCAGCAAGAGGGGGATGTCCTTTCTCTTCCCCATTCAACCAGAAGTGCCAATAGCATCCTAAGTGTGGCCCACGCTGTGCTCAGGTGTACACTTTTCCTTGATCTCTAAACCAACCACCCCTGACTCCCCATGGCTCAGGTGCCCTTCCTGTATCTCCTTCCACTTCACTAAAGCATTTCCCTCTTCAAGTCCAGACCGAGGCGCCAATCCTGTCCTCACACGTGGGGTCCACTGGGCGGGTCTCTGAGTTCTTAAGAGCCTCCCTGTGAGTAGCAGGCACTGAATCGCTCACCAGGGTTCCCCTCAGCACCATCAGTAATCTACCACCTAGGGATTCAGGATTTCTAGAACAACTTTACTCATACACAGTCTCTTGGGTAAACAAGTGACATTTAACAATCAAGCATTTTCAGTTTTTTCTTTGGTGGGGAAAATATTGACACATATAAGGCAATCATATTCTATTAAAGTATGTATTTCACAAAGGACTCACTATCGAAAAAAAATTTTTAAGTATAACTTTCCATGTTTTAATTGACTTTACTCCCAGACTTGTTTGCTTGCAAAAGCCTTCAGAAAATACCAAGAACCTACTTCATCTGGCAGTTTGCACAGCAACATGAGTGGAGATGCTCTTGTCACACTGCTTGGTTTCTCTCTCCCACCTTGCAAAGCACAACCTCCTGTCTGCCCTCCTGGGAAGGGAGCCAGTGCCCACCTTGAGCTCAATCACTGGGGTAGATCTCTTGGTTCTGTCTTCAACGTATGCAGTGTTCCTTGCCCAGCACACAGAAACAGGCCCGGCACAAGTGATGGAAGACAGACTTTCCACAGGAGAAGGACATTTCGTTTCCTTAGCACAGAATCCGATAGTGAATATTAGCCTCAAAGGAGAAAGGTGGAGTGAATTTCCTCCATCTACTCCTGGAGGCTCCTTCTTTCTCGGACTCCTCCAGAACTGGGTGTGGCATGTGGGTACAAGCATGGGCTCCCTGCAAAAGGAAGGAGGCCTGCCTAGCACTAGGTGCTTCAGGTAAGGGGGGAGGACTCATCCCGAGGCTCTAATAGGAAACAGTTAGAATGAGGGAAGTGGCAGACAGATGTATCATAACCATTCAGAATGCTATGAGACCTACTAAGAGATGAGATTTCTTATTAAATGAAGTTGTAATTGACCCAGTAGTAGGGATGCTGAAACCCAGTTTTGTTCATTAAGATACCAGCCATTGGGCAACTATGTCCGTGCACCACAACTACTAAGCCTGTGCCGTAGAGCCTGCAAGTCACAACTACTGAGCCCACGTGCCACAACTATTGAAGCCCATGCACCTAGAGCCCGTGCTCTGGAACAACAGAAGCCACCGAAATGAGAAGCCCGCACACTGCAACGAAGACCCAACACAGCAAAAAGAAAAAAAAAAAAAAAAGAATCCAGTAAACATTTGCCTGGGTGGTGATAGGATTTGTTTTCCAGGTTAAATGAGGCTCACTTGGTATAAAATCAATGCACACACTGAAAGTGTACAGTTTATTTACTTTAATATCCATACCCATTCATGATACAGTGGTGATGGGAATATTTTCTAGAAAGTTGGCACCAGTAACAGTGATGTTTAGGGGAACATAAATCAAGGGAAACACAACACAAAAAGTTCACATACACACACAGAATCATCCCACTCATTTCACATACAGACACACCCTGTCTCATGCACACAAACCTACACCACCTAACCGTAATACAGCTTCTTCCTGGGACTATAGTAATTGGTCACATTACTTGTAAATCACTTTCTATCACCAGGACACCTACTCTCATTCCCAGCACAAATTTGGAATCAGTTTGCCCTCTACACTAAAACCAGCAAGAATGTCCCACTTTCTTATCTTCAAAGTTCTTCCTCCCCAAGTGACTGATTCCAGAATACATACCGTTTTCACGTTCTGGGAAGGCCACCTGCAATTACAGAAGAGAAAACACTATGAGGATAAGATCACAGTGATGCTCAGGTCTTTTGTTCATTTGCTGACAGTAGAAAACCTCATAAGAAACAGTGGTCCAGGGAACCCAGCAAGGGTTATCAGAGCAAACCTACTCAGGCTGAAAGGCAAGAACTTTGCTGGGAGGATGGAACTTCTAAGTCCATTTAGGTTCGAAATTACAGAATTCTTTGCCTAGAGGAAAAATCGCTGCAGGAGAGAGAGCTCCATACTCTACAGGCTGTAATGGATGCTGTCAATCGTAATGTCCTGTGGAATCAGGCTCCATGAGTTGGTAATAGACTCTCACTCCACATTCTCCCAACCAAGGGAATTGTATGTATCTGGAAGGAATACCCTCAAATATTCATAACTTAATTCTATTGTAAGAGAAATAAAGCAATATTTCTATCTCAGACCAGAAAAAATCCAGCTTACCTTGGGGATCCACGGAGGCTTTTCTCCTGTCCTATCATGGTGCAGGTCATTCGCCACATCCTCAGGGAGAGCTGGAGGGACACAGAGTAACTGTCAGGACACTGGTGCTGCGGCTCAGGAATTACTCAGGGGCTTTCTTCTCGATGAGGACATGGGGTGGTGTGTATGGATGTGGGAGGTTAGTAAGTGTGGGCTGAGCTGCTGTTGGGCCATCCTCTTTGGGGGATGAAGGAAGGCAAAGGACAAGAGGAAGGAAATGAAAACAGAGCTTTGGCTTTCTAGCTAAGGGGAGCCTAATCAGACGGGAAGGGTCGATCTAAAAAATGGTAAACACTAAAATGCATGCTCTGTTTCAATGACACAGACCCATGACCCATCCTGCCTCTTTTGAGCTTCTGCTAAATTGCCACTGTCTCTTGATTTTTCCCAGATCACTCTTTCCCCAGCATCCACAATGCCAGCTACTGTATTTATCATGTCTTCTGTTGTATGATATTTTATACTTGATTAACAGCAACCTCCATTAAAGGACTGAATTCAATCCTAGACAAAATATGCTATATTTATTCACTAATCACTTGTCTTAAAGAAAATCAAATACACAAGATTTGACAAAACTGAAATCCTACCATTTAGATACAGCCACTATCAATCGTATCATATTTTTCTCCCAGTCTTTGTTTTCTATACAATGTACGTATGCCCACTGAGTCAGGGGCTGTGCATACTCTAGGGAGCTGTTCCATAAGTGGGACACTTCGTTATGAAGAGGGAGCCCGGACTGAGCACAGCCTGTCTCTAACCCAGCTGTGCAGGAGAAGTGTACAGGCTAACAGTCAGGTTCCACTTTGAGTCCTTGCGTGTGGGCTACAGGAATTGACCAATGCTAAGGCTTATGGTAATGATATCCAATACAATAAAATAGCTCCCTGATTCTTATCTGCTTTTGGCCTTGTTTAAGCAATGACACCAGCACTGACAGATATGACCTGTATTGTATACATGGGGTCTCACACCTCTCAGAGTCTGTGAGCTGACCAGGAGAATGCAGGTCCTGATGTGAATTTCACATTAATGACTGTGCCAAAGTCAACTGATAAGTCCACCCATAGCTGCCCTGGATTCTGTGACCACTAAGGCCACCTGATAGGCAAGTTCTGGACCTTTGGAGATGCTAGGACTTCCAGCCAAGGATACGGATGCAGGGACTCCCTTGCTCCATGACTGAGGACCCCTTGGCTAAGTGGTAAGTGCAGGTCAGGGATCCAGAGCACCCACCCCTGGGTTCTCAGTATGGCTTTTCCACTTAGGAGGTCAAGAGCTTAGAACATTTATCTCTGCACCATCTCCTGAGGAAAAGGAATATTAACCAAATCTGGGCAACAGCTGTGTTGAGGGAAGAACATGCAAACAGCTTCACAACCACATAAGGGTCCTGTGCCTGAGCTAACCTTAGGTACTTCAAAACAACTCCGTAAGTCTCTTAGCCCCTTAGAGCGGATGAAAGCAATATTAGAGTTAAAAGTAACTTGTCCCAATTCCCTTAGTCTGGAACACTCAAACAAAATTCTACAGCAGAGGAAGTCTCATAAACACACAGCACCTGCCTGGGTTTACCCCAGCCTTGGAAGAACTGGGAAGGATAAGACCAAGGCAGGCCTGAGGAAAGGTCAGAGGGTAGGCAGGACTGGGGTGTGGGGAGCAGGGGCAGGGCTGTGTGTGTGGACGGAGAAGTGGGTTGTAAGAAGAGCAGTGACCCTGGGTCCTGCTGCCCTGAGTCTCTGTCCTGGGCCTGGTCAACACCAGGAGACC
Source organism: Hyperoodon ampullatus (assembly GCF_949752795.1). Taxonomy (NCBI): domain Eukaryota; kingdom Metazoa; phylum Chordata; class Mammalia; order Artiodactyla; family Ziphiidae; genus Hyperoodon; species Hyperoodon ampullatus. Next base: position 87,304 of record NW_027640539.1, read on the forward strand.
AGGTCAGCAGGGCTGTGAAAGCAAGTGTGTAAAGAAGCCCAGCAGCCCCTTCACACAGCCCTCTAGAATTTCTGCCGCCCATGGAGGGTCTCTAGGGTAGCTGGACGTGGACCCCTCTCAAATGGAAGCATGTCAGCACATCAGCTTTGGGGAAGTTTTGAGGCTGAGATAAGCTCAAGGAGACTGAGCACATGCAGTGATCCCAGAGCACGAGTTCTGTGACTCATCCATCTCTGGGTCTGTCCTTTACAAGAGGAACTAACAGTGAGCACAAAATATGAGGTGAAGCCACAAGCCCTGAAAGTGCAGAGGGAGACAGTTCACTTCTCATCCACCACCTCACCCTTTCTACAAGAACTTGGTCTCAAGTTTCAAGGGCCCATGAGTTTTGACCCACAGGTTCTGTCCATCATAGGTCAATATGCAAAAGAAAACAAACTCTACTGTGCACAATAACCTAGATGTGCTAACCAGAAAACAAACTTCCATATTAGGCAGTGACAAGCACAAGAAAGAGCAGCTCATGTGCAAAAGATCAGTTTTGATGAGCAAATCAAGAAAAGGTGATTATAGAGCACAGTCACGTCTAAGGACACAATTGCTCTCTATTGTATCATTAAAATGTGAAAAAAACAAGTCAGAACTCTACACATATTTCATTCTTATTTCTGATTTCATATCCACCTTCCTCAGTCTCCAAAGCAGGAGATATAACCCTAAAATTCCAGGAACCCTCTGCCATTAGATCCTACCTAAGTGTTGTTCCTACCTGTATCCTTTTCTTTATCACGGCCACAAATGCTATTCAAAGGCAATTCTGTAGAAACACGAATATGAATTTACAAGTCTTATGGATACATTTAAAATGTGACTAATGTGACTAATGAGATATTTTATTTTCTTTTATTTTAATACACTGAGTTAATCATTGATTGAATTAAATAAATTATAACAGGCACATCTAGCTAGTAGCTACCACACTGTAATACACATCCCTCTCTCTCTCTCTCTCCTATATATATATATATATATATAAGTATATATATATATAAAATATATGGAGGATGTTACCACCGCTCCCCTGGTTATTCCCCTCTGTATGGTCTACCTATTCAAGATGGCTGTTTGCTGATGGTTTACCAAAGGAAAAACCACTGCCCCGTGAAGTTACTTAGCCCAAGGGGTAAGAGGGATGTGTCCCTCTGCAGTTTCCCTGGTAAGCGATGAGCCCATCTGCTGTCAATTCCCCCTTTAACTGGTAGCCTGCCTATTCCGCGCAGAGAGAAGCATGCTGCTACTGCTGCTGCTGCGTTCTGCCTGCCATCGGCTATCTACAGTGGGATGTCTCTCCAGGACCACTTTGCTTCTGACGTGAAACATCTCCCATTTATTAAACCATGAATGTCTCTGTCCCTGACTTCGGGCTCTTTCCTTAGCCCTGAGGCTGAGCAAGTACAGGGCTTGCAGGCGTGAGAGGTGCAGCCCAACACCTTCTGCAGGGCAGTTTGCTGGCCAGATTTGATGATTCATTTGTAGGTGTTTCCTAGGCTCATGCACACTTGCCAGGCACTCATGAGACCCTGGGGACACTGAAACAGTAATGTCAACACCCAGATCCTAGAGGAATTCCCGACAGGTGTTCCACTTGAGGGGAGAGGTAATGAGCATGGCCCAGTGCACCTGTGCTAGACATAATCAGCGAGCAGGTGCAGAAGGGAGGGAGGGACATTCACTCACTTCCTGAGGCCATCCTTCTCAACACTGCCTCTGAAAAATCCAGGGAAGGAAGGGACAAAATGCCCTTAGAAGGTAAATGGCCTGTACACTGAAAACTACAAACCACTGCTGAGAGAATTAAACAAGGAACAAATAATTGAAATGACATATCATATTCATAGACTGGAGACTTATTATTGTTGACATTTCTACACTACCCGAAGGTAAGTATTAATTCACTGTACTACCTATCAAAATCCCAATGTCATTTTCAAAGTAAAAGAAAAAATAATCCTAAAATACATATGGAACTACTAAGGACTCCAAACAGACAAAACAATCCTGAGAACAAAGAACATAGATGGAGGCTTCTCACTTCCTGACTTCAAAACACATTACAAAGCCACAGGAATCAAAACTGTATGGTACTGACATAGAAACAGATACATAGGCCTAAAGACCAGAATAAATAACCCCCAAGAAAACTCATAGATACATGGCCAAATGAAATTCACCAACCTTCTAAGACAACAAATAGGGAAAGTATAGTTTTTTCAACAGTCAATAGGATGAAAATATAACTTACAGAAAGATTACAAACATATATCAGAAAAGGAGCTAATGTTCAAAACATCTAAGAAAAACACTACAACTCAAATGCAAAATACGTTAAAAAATTAAAAAGGGCAAATAACTGGGTTCAGAAATGTGAAAGACTTAAATAAGACATTTCCTGAAAAAGACATACAAATGGCTAACAAATATAGGAAAAGGTTCTCAACCTCACTAATCATCAGGGCAATGCAAATCAACACCTCATACCTGTTAGGCTGTGTATTATAAAGAAAATAATTAACAGTTTAAGGCCAAGATGTGGGGAATTGGAAACTTTGTACACTGCTGGTGGGAATGTAAAATGGTGCCACTATTATGAAAAAGAGTATGGGGGTTCCTTATAAAATTATAAACAGAAATATCATATGATTCAGCAATCAGAGTTCTGGGTATATATCCAAAGGAAATTAAATCAGTATCACAATGAGATGAACATAGGTTCATTGCAGCATTCTCCAAAATAGCCTAGATATGCAACCAACTTCACAAAACAAGTAAGTGTCCTGTGCCTGAGCTAACCTTAGGTACTTCAAAACAACTCCGTATGTCTTTAGCGCCTTAGAGAGGATGAAAGCAATATTAGAGTTAAAAGTAACTTGTACCAATTCCCTTAGTCTGGAATACTGAAACAAAAGTTCTACAGCAGCGGAAGCCTCATAAACTCACAGCACCTGCCAGGGTTTACCCCAGCCTTGGAAGAACTGGGAAGGATAAGACCAAGGCAGGCCTGAGGAAAGTTCAGAGGGTAGGCAGGACTGGGGAGTTGGGAGCAGGGGCAGGTGTGTCCGGATGGAGCAGTGGGTTGTAAGAAGTGCAGTGACCCTGGGTCCTGCTGCCCTGAGTCTCTGTCCTGGGCCTCTTCAATTCCAGGAGACCAGGTTAGCAGGGCTATGAGAGCCAGTGTGTGAAGCGAGCCCAGCAGCCCCTTCACACAGTCCTCTAGAATTCCTGCTGGCCATGAAGCGTCTGTAGGGGCAGCTGGAGGTGGACCCCTCTCAAATGGAAGTATGTCAGCACATCAGCCTTGGGAGGTGCTGAGGCTGAAATGAGGAGACTGAGCACATGCAGTAGATCCCAAATCACGTGTTCTGTGACTCTTCCACCTCTGGGAGCGTGCTTTCCATGAGGAATAAACAGTGAGGACAAAAGTAAGATGAAGCTACAAGTCCTGAAAGTGTAGAGGGAGAGAGTTCAAGTCTCATCCACCACCTGACACTCACTATAAGAAGTTGTTCTCCAGTGTCAAGTGACTATGAGAGCTTTGTTCCCACTAGGATATGGCCATCATACGTGAATGTAAAAAGGAAACCAAAATCCTTGGTGCTAAATACCCTCCAGGTACCAAACAGAAACGAAGCTTTCATCTTTGGCAGTGAAAAAGCAATGAAAGAGTAGTCTTGTGAGAAAGAAAATTTCTGAATGGCAAAGCAAGAAAAGATGACTATAAGCACAGTACAGTCAAAGAACATGGACACAATAACTCTATTATATCATTAAAATTTGGAAAGAACAAATCAGAATTCTACACATATTTCCTTCTTCTTCCTGATTTCATATTCACCTTCCTTAGTTTCTAAAGAAGTGGGTGGAACCCAAGTGTTCTAGGAATTGTCTACTTTAGATCCTACCTGAGAGTTGTTCCCTACGTGAATCGTCATCAGCATCACTGCTATGTATGCTCTCCACCATGCATTCTGTACAAACACAACCATGAGCATAAAGTTATTATACAAGTTGACCCACCCATTTCTCCTACTCGACTTGCTGGCTCACACAGCATCACCCTGGTCTTCCCTCCAGGTTCTCAGACCTCCCCTGTGCTCTGTGCAGACAGAGTCCTTCAATAAGATATTGATCACAGTTGAAAATTTCAAATGAGGGAGAGATGCTGAGAAAATCACTTTTCGACCCCTCACTTCTATTGACCCATTTATAGCTTTCACCATCAACCTTACCAACCTGGAATTCCAGATGTTACAGACACACTTCAAACATGGCTAGTGTGACCAAGCAATTGTGTGTTTTTTGCATTTTTTAATAGAATGAGTTAATTATTGTTTGAAATAAATTAATTATAAATAGACACATTTGGTTAGTGGCTACCACAATGGAAAGCTCAGGTGTAAGAAATCCAAAGATGAGAAAGAGGCAATCAGCCCACCCACCCCTAGTTGTTCTTTACTGCAGAAAATTTGATGCCCTGATATGATCATTCGTATGTAGGTATACCTTTGGCTCTTGAACCCATGCCAGATATTGGGAGAGTCCTTGTGGACACTGAAATAGTACAGTCAACACTCAGATCCAAGAGGAATTCCCAGCAAGGGGCCCACTTGTAGACAGAGGAGAAGGGCATGGCCCAGTACACCTGTATTAGACATAATCAGAGAGTAGGTGCAGAGGGGAGGGAGGGATTTCACTCTCTCCATGAGTCCATCCTTCACACCCCTGACTCTAGAAGACCTGAGGAAGGCAGTGGAAAAGGGCCCATCGGGGGAGGAAAATTTGTATACTGAAAACTACAGAATATTGTGGAAAGAATTTAAAGAAGAGACAAGTAATTGGAATGACATACCATATTCATAGACTGGATTATTAAATACTGTTGGCATTTCTATACTACATAAAGTGATGTTCACATATATCGCAACATCCCATATAATTCCATGTCATTATTATAGAAGTGGACAGAATCCTAAAATACATATGGAACCCCCACAAGTAGATAAAACAATCTTGAGAGCATAGAGCAATGATGGAGATTAACACTTCCTCAACTCAAAACACATAACAATGCCACAGTAGTCAAAACAGTCTGCTACTGGCATCAAGACAGTGAGATAGACCAATGAAATATAATAGAGAGACCTCAAATAAATGCACATATATATGGCCAACTGATCTTGGCCAAGGTTCTAAGATTACCAAGTGAAGAAAGGATAGTCTCTTCAACAATCAACAGAATGAAAAGGCAATCTATAGGATGGGAGGAAATATGTGTAAACCTTGAATCTGAATAAGGGACCAATATCCAGAATATATAAGAAACTACAACAAGTCAATTACAAAAAAACAGCGGGCAAATAACTGAGTTTAAAAATGGGTAAAAAGCTTCACTAGACATTTCTCCATAAAGACATACAAGTGGTCAATCTACATATGAAAACTTGCTCAACATTGCTAAGCATCATGGAAACGGAAATCAAGCCACAAGGAGATATCAGTCACACCTCTTAGAATGTGTATTATAAAAAGACAATTAGGGCTTTCGTGGTGCCACACTGGTTGAGAGTCTGCCTGCCGAGGCAGGGGACACGTGTTCGTGCCCCAGTCTGGGAGGATCCCACATGCCGCTGAGCGCCTGGGCCCATGAGCCATGTAAGCTGAGCCTGTGCTCCGCAACGGGATAGCCCACAACAATGAGAGGCCCGTGTACTGCAAAAAAAAAAAAAAGAAAAAAAAAAGAAATAAAATTAATGGATGCTGGCAAAGATGTGAAGAAGTGAAACATGTGTACCCTGTTTTGTATCCTGTAGTAATGTAAAATGGTGTAGCCATTATGGAAAACAGAATGTTGATCCCCCCCCAAAATTATTAAGAGAACTATCATAAAATCCAGCAATCACTCATTTAGGTTTATATACCAAGGAGATAAAACAAGAATGTCCAAGAGATATCTACAATCTCATGTCCACTGCAGCATTATACACAATACACAACATAGGAAAACTGCCTAGTGTCCATGGGAAGATGAATTAATAAAGAAAATGTGGTGTATACATACAGTGGAATGTCATTCAGTCTTTGAAAAAGAAGGAAATCCTGCCATTTGCAGCAACACAAAAGAACTTGGAGGACATTTGTAAGAGTGAAATAAGCCAGTCATAGAAGGTCAAAAACTGAAAGAAAACTCCGCGAAGCAGAGAGTAGAAGGGTGGTTCCAAGATCTGGCTGGAGGTTGACATGGGAAATCTCTGTTCAATAGTTAGAATGTGTTATTTGCAAAATGGAAAAGTTCTAGACACATGCTGTACAACAAGGTGCATGTAGTCAACAGGACTGACTGGACATTTCAAAACTTGTTAAGACGTTGGATTTCATTGTATGTGTACTTTTACAACAATAAAATATACATATGTAAAATAAATACAAAGTGGAAAAAGGGGAAAAAAGAAGAAAAATAAGGAAAGGGAGTCAACAGAGGGGAAGAAGAAAGCAGGAAGGGTCTCGAATGTACACAGGTATCAGGAGATAATGGGAGAGAAGCTCCTCTCCCCAGGCTTTAAAGAAGACATCTCTCCAGAGTTCACTCCAGCAAGAGGGGGATGTCCTTTCTCTTCCCCATTCAACCAGAAGCGCCAATAGCATCCTAAGTGTGGCCCAGGCTGTGCTCAGGTGGACACTTTTCCTTGATCTCTAAACCAAACACCCCTGACTCCCTATGGCTCAGGTGCCCTTCCTGTATCTCCTTCCACTTCTCTAAAGCATTTCCCTCTTCAAGTCCAGCCCGAGGCTCTAATCCTGTCCTCACACGTGGGGCCCACTGGGCGCGTCTCTAAGTTCTTAAGAGCCTCCCTGTGAGTAGCAGGCACTGAATCACACACCAGGGTTTCCCTCAGCACCATCAGGAAACTATGACCTAGGGATTGAGGATTTCTAGAACAACTTTACTCATACACCGTTTCTTGGGTAAACAAGTGACATTTTACAATCAAGCATTTTCAGTTTTTGCTTTGGTGGGGAAAATATTGACACATATAAGGCAATCATATTCTATTAAAGTATGTATTTCTCAAAGGACTCACTATCGAAAAAAAAATTTTAAGTATAACTTTCCATGTTTTAATTGACTTTACTCCCAGACTTGTTTGCTTGCAAAAGCCTTCAGAAAATACCAAGAACCTACTTCATCGGGCAGTTTGCACAGCAACATGAGTGGAGATGCTCTTGTCACACTGCTTGGTTTCTCTGTCCCACCTTGTAAAGCACAACCTCCTGTCCGCCCTCCTGGGAAGGGAGCCAGTGCCCACCCTGAGCTCAATCCTTGGGGTAGATCTCTTGGTTCTGTCTTCACTGTATGCAGTGTTTCTTGCACAGCACACAGAAACAGGGCCAGCACAACTGATGGAAAACAAACTTTCCACAGGAGAAGGACATTTCGTTTCCTTAGCACAGAATCCGATAGTGAATATTAGCCTCAAAGGAGAAAGGTGGAGTGAATTTCCTCCATCTACTCCTGGAGGCTCCTTCTTTCTCGGACTCCTCCAGAACTGGGTGTGGCATGTGGGTACAAGCATGGGCTCCCTGCAAAAGGAAGGAGGCCTGCCTAGCACTAGGTGCTTCAGGTAAGAGGGGAGGACTCATCCCGAGGCTCTAATAGGAAACAGTTAGAATGAGGGAAGTGGCAGACAGATGTATCATAACCATTCAGAATGCTATGAGACGTACTAAGAGATGAGATTTCTTATTAAATGAAGTTGTAATTGGCCCAGTAGTAGGCATGCTGAAACCCAGTTTTGTTCACTAAGAATCCACCCATGGAGCAACTAAGCCCGTGCACAACAACTACTAAGCCTGTGCTCTAGAGCCGCAGGTCAAGGCCAAGATGTCGGGAATTGGAAACATTGTACGCTGCTGGTGGGAATGTAAAATGGTGCCGCTATTATGAAAAAGAGTATGGGGGTTTCTTATAAAATTATAAACAGAAATATCATATGATTCAGCAATCACAGTTCTGGGTATATATCCAAAGGAAATTAAATCAATATCACAATGAGATGAACTTAAGTTCATTGCAGCATTCTCCAAAATAGCCTAGATATGCAACCAACTTCACAAAAGAAGTAAGTGTCCTGTGCCTGAGCTAATCTTAGGAACTTCAAAACAACTCCGTAAGTCTCTTAGCCCCTTAGAGAGGATGAAAGCAATATTAGAGTTAAAAGTAACTTGTCCCAATTCCCTTAGTCTGGAATACTGAAACAAAATTCTACAGCAGAGGAAGCCTTATAAACACACAGCACCTGACAGGGTTTACCCCAGCCTTGGAAGAACTGGGAAGGATAAGACCAAGGCAGGCTTGAGGAAAGGTCAGAGGGTATGCAGGACTGGAGCGTGGGGAAAAGGGGCAGGGCTGGCCAGATGGAGCAGTGGGTTGTAAGAAGAGCAGTGACCCTGAGTCCTGCTGCCCTGAGTCTCTGTCCTGGGCCTGGTCAGTCAATTCCAGGAGACCAGGTTAGCAGGGCTGTGAGAGCCAGTGTGTGAAGAAGCCCAGCAGCCCCTTCACACAGTCCTCTAGAATTCCTGCTGGCCATGAAGGGTCTTTAGGGGCAGCTGGACGTGGAGCCCTCTCAAATGGAAGCATGTCAGCACATCAGCCTTGGGAGGTGCTGAGGCTGAAATGAGGAGACTGAGCACATGCAGTGATCCCAAAGCATGTGTTCTGTGACTCATCCAGCTCAGGGAGCGCATTTTCCATGAGGAATCAACAGTGAGGACAAAAGTAAGATGAAGCTACAAGTCCTGAAAGTGTAGAGGGAGAGAGTTCAAGTCTCATCCACCACCTGACACTCACTATAAGAAGTTGTTCTCCAGTGTCAAGTGACTATGAGAGCTTTGTTCCCACTAGGATATGGCCATCATACGTGAATGTAAAAAGGAAACCAAAATCCCTGGTGCAAAATACACTCCAGGTACCAAACAGAAACGAAGCTTTCATCTTTGGCAGTGAAAAAGCAATGAAAGAGTAGTCTTGTGAGAAAGAAAATTTCTGAATGGCAAAGCAAGAAAAGATGACTATAAGCACAGTACAGTCAAAGGACACGGACACAACTCTATTATATCATTAACTTGGAAAGAACAAATCAGAATTCTACACATATTTCCTTTTTCTTCCTGATTTCATATTCACCTTCCTTAGTTTCTAAAGAACCGGGTGGAACCCAAGTGTTCTAGGAATTGTCTCCCTTTAGATCCTACCTGAGAGTTGTTCCCAACGTGAATCGTCATCAGCATCACTGCTATGTATGCTCTCCACGATCCATTCTGTACAAACACAACCATGAGCATAAAGTTATTATACAAGTTGACCCACCCATTTCTCCTACTCGACTTGCTGGCTCACACAGCATCACCCTGGTCTTCCCTCCAGGTTCTCAGACCTCCCCTGTGCTCTGTGCAGACAGAGTCCTTCAATAAGATCTTGATCACAGTTGAAAATTTCAAATGAGGGAGAGATGCTGAGAAAATCACCTTTCGACCCCTCACTTCTATAGACCCATTTATAGCTTTCACGGTCAACCTTACCAACCTGAAATTCCAGATGTTACAGACACACTTGAAACATGGCTAGTATGACCAAGCAATTGTGTGTTTGTTCATTTTTTAATAGAATGAGTTAATTATTGTTTGAACTAAATTAATTATAAATAGACACATTTGGTTAGTGACTACCACACTGGAAAGCTCAGCTGTAAGAAATCCAAAGATGAGAAAGAGGCAACCAGCCACCCTTCCCCTGGTTGTTCTTTACTGCAGATAATTTGATGGCCTGATCTGATCCTTCGTATGTAGGTATATCTTGGGCTCTTGGACCCACGCCAGGCACTGGGAGAGTCCTTGTGGACACTGAAATAGTACAGTCAACACTCAGATCCAAGAGGAATTCCCAGCAAGGGGCCCACTTGTAGACAGAGGTGAAGGGCATGGCCCAGTACACCTGTATTAGATATAATCAGAGAGTAGCTGCAGAGGGGAGGGAGGGATTTCACTCTCTCCATGAGTCCATCCTTCTCACCCCTGACTCTAGAAGACCTGAGGAAGGCAGTGGAAAAGGCCCCGTTGGAGGTGAAAAATTTGTATACTGAAAACTACGGGATATTGCGGAAAGAAATTAAAGAAGAGACAAGTAAAGGGAATGACATACCATGTTCATAGACTGGATTATTAAATACTGTTGGCATTTCTATACTACATAAAGTGATGTACACATATATCGCAACAACCCACAAAATTCCATGTCATTATTATAGAAGTGGACAGAATCCTAAAATACATATGGAACCCCCACAAGTAGATAAAACAATCTTGAGAGCAAAGAGCAATGATGGAGATTAACACTTCCTCAACTCAAAACACAAAACAATGCCACAGTAGTCAACACAGTCTGCTACTGGCATCAAGACAGTGAGATAGACCAATGAAATATAATAGAGAGACCTCAAATAAACGCACATATATATGGCCAACAGATCTTGGCCAAGGTTCTAAGATTACCAAGTGAAGAAAGGATAATCTCTTCAACAATCAACAGAATGAAAAGGAAACCTATAGAATGGGAGGAAATATGTGTAAACCTTGTATCTGAATAAGGGACCAATATCCAGAATATATAAGAAACTACTACAAGTCAATTTCAGAAAAACAGCAGGCAAATAAGTGAGTTTAAAAATGGGTAAAAAGCTACACTAGACATTTCTCCATAAAGGCATACAAGTGGTCAATCTACATATGAAAATTTGCTCAACATCGCTAAGCATCAGGGAAATGGAAATCAAGGCACAAGGAGATATCACTCACACCTGTTAGGATGTGTATTATAAAAGGACAATTAGGGCTTCCCTGGTGGCACAATGGATGAGAGTCCGCCTGCCAAGGCAGGGGACACGTGTTCGTGCCCCGGTCTGGGAGGATCCCACATGCCACTGAGCGGCTGGGCCCATGAACCATGGCTGCTGAGCCTGTGTGTTTGGAGCCTGTGCTCCGCAACGGGAGAGCCCATAACAATGAAAGGCCCATGTACTGCAAAAAAGAAAAAAAAAGAAAAAAGAAAGAAAATTAATGGATGCTGGCAAAGATGTGAAGAAGTGGAACTTCTGTACCCTGTTTTGTACCCTGTAGTAATGTAAAATGGTGTAGCCATTATGGAAAACAGAATGGAGGTCCCACAAAAATTATTAAGAGAACTCTCATAAAATCCAGCAGTCACTCATTTAGGTTTATATACAAAGGAGATAAAACAAGAATGTCCAAGAGATATCTACAATCTCATGTCCATTGCAGCATTATACACAATACACAACATAGGAAAACTGCCTAGTGTCCATGGGAAGATTAATTAATAAAGAAAATGTGGTGTATACATACAGTGGAATGTCATTCAGTCTTTGAAAAAGAAGGAAATCCTGCCATTTGCAGCAACACGAAAGAACTTGGAGGACATTTGTAAGAGTGAAATAAGCCAGTCACACAAGGTCAAAAACTGAAAGAAAACTCCGAGAAGCAGAGAGTAGAAGGGTGGTTCCAAGAGCTGGCAAGACGTTGACATGGGAAGTCTCTGTTCAATGGTTAGCATGTGTTATTTGCAAAATGGAACAGTTCTAGACACATGCTGTACAACAAGGTGCATGTAGTCAACAGGACTGACTGGACATTTCAAAACTTGTTAAGACGTTGGATTTCATTGTATGTGTACTTTTACAACAATAAAATATACATATGTAAAATAAATACAAAGTGGAAAAAGGGGAAAAAAGAAGAAAAATAAGGAAAGGGAGTCAACAGAGGGAAAGAAGAAAGGAGGAAGGGTCTCGAATGTACACAGGTATCAGGAGATAATGGGAGAGAAGCTCCTCTCCCCAGGCTTTAAAGAAGACATCTCTCCAGAGTTCACTCCAGCAAGAGGGGGATGTCCTTTCTCTTCCCCATTCAACCAGAAGCGCAAATAGCATCCTAAGTGTGGCCCAGGCTGTGCTCAGGTGTACACTTTTCCTTGATCTCTAAACCAGCCACCCCTGACTCCCCATGGCTCAGGTGCACTTCCTGTATCTCCTTCCCCTTCTCTAAAGCATCTCCCTCCTCAAGTGCAGCCTGAGGCTCCAATCCTGTCCTCACACGTGGGGTCCACTGGGCGGGTCTCTGAGTTCTTAACAGCCTCCCTGTGAGTAGCAGGCACTGAATCGCACACCAGGGTTCCCCTCAGCACCAACAGGAAACTACGACCTAGGGATTGAGGATTTCTAGAACAACTTTACTCATACACCGTCTCTTGGGTAAACAAGTGACATTTTACAATCAAGCATTTTCAGTTTTTGCTTTGGTGGGGAAAATATTGACACATATAAGGCAATCATATTCTATTAATGTATGTATTTCCCAAAGGACTCACTATCGAAAAAAAAATTTTAAGTATAACTTTCCATGTTTTAATTGACTTTACTCCCAGACGTGTTTGCTTGCAAAAGCCTTCAGAAAATACCAAGAACCTACTTCACCTGGCAGTTTGCACAGAAACATGAGTGGAAATGCTCTTGTCACACTGCTTGGTTTCTCTGTCCCACCTTGTAAAGCACAACCTCCTGTCCGCCCTCCTGGGAAGGGAGCCAGTGCCCACCCTGAGCTCAATCCCTGGGGTAGATCTCTTGGTTCTGTCTTCACGGTATGCAGTGTTTCTTGCACAGCACACAGAAACAGGGCCAGCACAACTGATGGAAAACAAACTTTCCACAGGAGAAGGACATTTCATTTCCTTAGCACAGAATCCAATAGTGAATATTAGCCTCAAAGGAGAAAGGTGGAGTGAATTTCCTCCATCTACTCCTGGAGGCCCCTTCTTTCTCGGGCTCCTCCAGAGCTGGGTGTGCCATGTGGGTACAAGCATGGGCTCCCTGCAAAAAGAAGGAGGTCTGCCTAGAACTAGGTGCTTCAGGTAAGGGGGGAGGACTCATCCCGAAGCTCTAATAGGAAACAGTTAGAATGAGGGAAGTCCAGATAGATGTATCATAACCATTCAGAATGCTATGAGACCTACTAAGAGATGAGATTTCTTATTAAATGAAGTTGTACTTGACCCTGGAGTAGGGATTCTGAAACCCTGTTTTGTTCACTAAGAATCCAGCCATGGAGCAACTAAGCCCGTGCACCACAACTACTAAGCCTGTGCTCTAGAGCCCGCAAGTCACAACTACTGAGCCCACGTGCCACAACTATTGAAGCCCATGCACCTAGAGCCCGTGGTCTGGAACAACAGTAGCCACCGAAATGAGAAGCCCGCACAGTGCAACGAAGACCCAACACAGCCAAAAGAAAAAAAAAAAAAAAGAATCCAGTAAACAATTGCCTGGGTGGTGATAGGATTTGTTTTCAAGGTTAAATGAGGCTCAATTGGTATAAAATCAATGCACACACTGAAAGTGTACAGTTTATTTACTTTTATATCCATACCCATTCATGATGCAGTGTTGATGGGAATATTTTCTAGAAAGTTGGCACCAGTAACAGTGATGTTTAGGGGAACATAAATCAAGAGAAACACAACACAAAATGTTCACATACACACACAGAATCATACCACTCATTTCACATACAGACACACCCTGTCTCATGCACACAAACCTACACCACCTAACCGTAATACAGCTTCTTCCTGGGACTATAGTAATTGGTCACATTACTTGTAAATCTCTTTCTATCACCAGGGCCCCTACTCTCATTCCCAGCACAAATTTGGAATCTGTTTGCCCTCTACACTAAAACCAGCAAAAATGTCCCACTTTCTCATCTTCAAAGTTCTTCCTCCCCAAGTGACTGATTCCAGAATACATACTGTTTACACGTTCTGTGAAGGCCACCTGCAATTACAGAAGAGAAAACACTATGAGGATAAGATCACAGTGATGCTCAGGCCTTTTGTTCATTTGCTGACAGTAGAAAACCTCATAAGAAACAGTGGTCCAGGGAACCCAGAAAGGGTTATCAGAGCAAACCTACTCAGGCTGAAAGGCAAGAACTTTGCTGGGAGGATGGAACTTCCAAGTCCATTTAGGTTGGAAATTACAGAATTCTTTGCCTAGAGGAAAAATCGATGCAGGAGAGAGAGCTCCGTACTCCACAGGCTGTAATGGATGCTGTCAATTTTAATGTCCTGTGGAATCAGGCACCATGAGTTGGCAATAGACTCTCACTCCACATTCTCCCAACCAAGGGAATTGTATGTATCTGGAAGGAGTACCCTCAAATATTCATAACTTAATTCTATTGAAAGAGAAATAAAGCAATATTTCTATCTCAGACCAGAAAAAATCCAGCTAACCTTGATTTTCCACGGAGGCTTTTCTTCTATCCTATCATGGTGCAGGTCATCCGCCACATCCTCAGGGAGAGCTGGAGGGACACAGAGTAACTGTCAGGACACTGGTGCTGCGGCTCAGGAATTACTCAGGGGCTTTCTTCTCGATGAGGACGTGGGGTGGTGTGTATGGATGTGGGAGGTTAGTAAGTGTGGGCTGAGCTGGTGTTGGGCCATCCTCTTTGGGGGATGAAGGAAGGCAAAGGACAAGAGGAAGGAAATGAAAAGAGAGCTTTGGCTTTCTAGCTAAGGGGAGCCTAATCAGAAGGGAAGGGTCGATCTAAAAAATGGTAAACACTAAAATGTATGCTTTGTTTCAATGACAGAGACCCATGACCCATCCTGCCTCTTTTGAGCTTCTGCTAAATTGCCACTGTATCTTGATTTTTCCCAGATCACTCTTTCCCCAGCATCCACAATGCCAGCTACTGCATTTATCATGTCTTCTGTTGTATGATATTTTATACTTGATTAACAGCAACCTCCCTTAAAGGACTGAATTCAATCCTAGACAAAATATGCTATATTTATTCACTAATCACTTGTCTTAAAGAAAATCAAATACACAAGGTTTGACAAAACTGAAATCCTACCATTTAGATACAGCCACTATCAATCGTGTCATATTTTTCTCCCAATCTTTGTTTTCTATACAATGTATGTATGCCCCCTGAGTCAGGGGCTGTGCATACTCTAGGGAGCTGTTCCATAAGTGGGACACTTCGTTATGAAGAGGGAGCCCGGACTGAGCACAGCCTGTCTCTAACCCAGCTGTGCAGGAGAAGTGTACAGGCTAACAGTCAGGTTCCACTTTGAGTCCTTGGGTGTGGGCTACAGGAATTGACCAATGCTAAGGCTTATGGTAATGTTATCCAATACAATAAAATAGCTCCCTGATTCTTATCTGCTTCTGGCCTTGTTTAAGCAGTGACACCAGCACTGACAGATATGACCTGTACTGTATACATGGGGTCTCACACCTCTCAGAATCTGTGAGCTGACCAGGAGAATGCAGGTCCTGAGGTGAATTTCACCTTAATGACTGTGCCAAAGTCAACTGATATGTCCACCCATAGCTGCCCTGGATTCTGTGACCACTAAGGCCACCTGATAGGCAAGTTCTGGACCTTTGGAGATTCTAGGACTTCCAGCCAAGGATACGGATGCAGGGACTCCCTTGCTCCATGACTGAGGACCCCTTGGCTAAGTGGTAAGTGCAGGTCAGGGATCAAGTGCATCCACATTGGGACCCACCCCTGGGTTCTCAGTATGGCTTTTCCACTTAGGAGGTCAAGAGCTTAGAACATTTATCTCTGCACCATCTCCTTCTGAGGAAAAGGAATATTAACCAAATCTGGGCAACAGCTGTGTTGAGGGAAGAACATGCAAACAACTTCACAAACAAATAAGGGTCCTGTGCCTGAGCTAACCTTAGGTACTTCAAAACAACTCCGTAAGTCTCTTAGCCCCTTAGAGCGGATGAAAGCAATATTAGAGTTAAAAGTAACTTGTCCCAATTCCCTTAGTCTGGAACACTGAAACAAAATTCTACAGCAGAGGAAGTCTCATAAGCACACAGCACCTGCCTGGGTTTACCCCAGCCTTGGAAGAACTGGGAAGGATAAGACCAAGGCAGGCCTGAGGAAAGGTCAGAGGGTAGGCAGGTCTGGGGTGTGGGGAGCAGGGGCAGGGCTGTCTGGACGGAGTAGTGGGTTGTAAGAAGAGCAGTGACCCTGGGTCCTGCTGCCCTGAGTCTCTGTCCTGGGCCTGGTCAACCCCAGGAGACCAGGTCAGCAGGGCTGTGAAAGCAAGTGTGTAAAGAAGCCCAGCAGCCCCTTCACACAGCCCTCTAGAATTTCTGCCGCCCATGGAGGGTCTCTAGGGTAGCTGGACGTGGACCCCTCTCAAATGGAAGCATGTCAGCACATCAGCCTTGGGGAAGTGCAGAGGCTGAGATGAGCTCAAGGAGACTGAGCACATGCAGTGATCCCAGAGCACGTGTTCTGTGACTCATCCATATCCGGGACTGTCCTTTACAAGAGGAACTAACAGTGAGCACAAAACATGAGGTGAAGCCACAAGTCCTGAAAGTGCAGAGGGAGACAGTTCACTTCTCATCCACAACCTCACCCTTTCTAGAAGAACTTGGTCTCAAGTTTCAAGGGCCCATGAGTTTTCACCCACAGGTTCTGTCCATCATAGGTCAATATGCAAAAGAACACAAACTCTACTGTGCACAATACCCTAGATGTGCTAACCAGAAAACAAACTTCCATATTAGGCAGTGACAAGCACAAGAAAGAGAAGCTCATGTGCAAAAGATCAGTTTTGATGAGCAAATCAAGAAAAGGTGATTATAGAGCACAGTCACGTCTAAGGACACAATTGCTCTCTATTGTATCATTAAAATGTGAAAAAAACAAGTCAGAACTCTACACATATTTCATTCTTCTTTCTGATTTCATATCCACCTTCCTCAGTCTCCAAAGCAGGAGATATAACCCTAAAGTTCCAGGAACCCTCTGCCATTAGATCCTACCTAAGTGTTGTTCCTACCTGTATCCTTTTCTTTATCACAGCCACAAATGCTATTCAAAGGCAATTCTGTAGAAACACGAATATGAATTTACAAGTCTTATGGATACATTTAAAATGTGACTAATGTGACTGAGTAATGGGATATTTTCTTTTCTTTTATTTTAATACACTGAGTTAATCATTGATTGAATTAAATAAATTATAACAGGCACATCTAGCTAGTGGCTACCACACTGTAATACACAACCCTCTCTCTCTCTCTCTCCATATATATATATATATGTGTATATATATATATAAAGTATATGGAGGATGTTACCACCGCTCCCCTGGTTATTCCCCTCTGTATGGTCTACCCATTCAAGATGGCTGTTTGCTGACGGTTTACCAAAGGAAAAACCTCTGCCCCGTGAAGGTACTTAGCCCAAGGGGTAAGAGGGATGCATACCTCTGCTGGTTTCCCTGGTAACTGATGAACCCATCTGCTGTCAATTCCCCCTTTAACTGGTAGCCTGCCTATTCCGCGCAGAGAGAAGCATGCTGCTACTGCTGCTGCTGCGTTCTGCCTGCCATCGGCTATCTACAGTGGGATGTCTCTCCAGGACCACTTTGCTTCTGATGTGAAAGATCTCCCATCTATTAAACCATGAATGTCTCTGTCCCTGACTTCGGGCTCTTTCCTTAGCCCTGAGGCTGAGCAAGTACAGGGCTTGCAGGCATGAGAGGTGCAGCCTAACACCTTCTGCAGGGCAGTTTGCTGGCCAGATTTGATGATTCATTTGTAGGTGTTTCCTAGGCTCATGCACACTTGCCAGGCACTCATGAGACCTTGGGGACACTGAAACAGTAATGTCAGCACCCAGATCCTAGAGGAATTCCCGACAGGTGTTCCACTTGACGGGAGAGGTAATGAGCATGGCCCAGTGCACCTGTGCTAGACATAATCAGCGAGCAGGTGCAGAAGGGAGGGAGGGACATTCACTCACTTCCTGAGGCCATCCTTCTCACCACTGCCTCTGAAAAATCCAGGGAAGGAAGGGACAAAATGCCCTTAGAAGGTAAATGGCCTGTACACTGAAAACTACAAACCACTGCTGAGAGAATTAAACAAGGAACAAATAATTGAAATGACATATCATATTCATAGACTGGAGACATATTATTGTTGACATTTCTACACTACCCAAAGGTAAGTATAAATTCATTGTAATACCTATCAAAATCCCAATGTCATTTTCAAAGAAATAGAAATAAAAAAGATCCTAAAATACATATGGAACCACTAAGGACTCCAAACAGACAACACAATCCTGAGAACAAAGAACATAGATGGAGGCTTCTCACTTCCTGACTTCAAAACACATTACAAAGCCACAGGAATCAAAACTGTACAGTACTGACATAGAAACAGATACATAGGCCTAAAGACCAGAATAAATAACCCCCAAGAAAACACATAGATACATGGCCAAATGAAATTCACCAACCTTCTAAGACAACAAATAGGGAAAGTATAGTTTTTTCAACAGTCAATAGGATGAAAATATAACTTACAGAAAGATTACAAACATATATCAGAAAAGGAGCTAATATACAAAACATCAAAGAAAAACACTACAACTCAAATGCAAACTAAGTTAAAAAAATAAAAAGGGCAAATAACTGGGTTCAGAAATGTGCAAAGACTTAAATAAGACATTTCCTGAAAAAGACATACAAATGGCTAACAAATATAGGAAAAGGTTCTCAACCTCACTAATCATCAGGGCAATGCAAATCAACACCTCATACCTGTTAGGCTGTGTATTATAAAGAAAAAAATTAACAGTTTAAGGCCAAGATGTGGGGAATTGGAAACTTTGTACACTGCTGGTGGGAATGTAAAATGGTGCCGCTATTATGAAAAAGAGTATGGGGGTTCCTTATAAAATTATAAACAGAAATATCATATGATTCAGCAATCACAGTTCTGGGTATATATCCAAAGGAAATTAAATCAGTATCACAATGAGATGAACATAGGTTCATTGCAGCATTCTACACAATAGCCTAGATATGCAACCAACTTCACAAAACAAGTAAGTGTCCTGTGCCTGAGCTAACCTTAGGTACTTCAAAACTACTCTGTAAGTCTCTTAGCCCCTTAGAGAGGATGAAAGCAATATTAGAGTTAAAAGAAACTTGTACCAATTCCCTTAGTCTGGAATGCTGAAACAAAAGTTCTACAACAGAGGAAGCCTCATAAACACACAACGCCTGCCAGGGTTTACCCCAGCCTTGGAAGAACTGGGAAGGATAAGACCAAGGCAGGCCTGAGGAAAGGGCAGAGGGTAGGCAGGACTGGGGAGTGGGGAGCAGGGGCAGGGCTGTCTGGACGGAGCAGTGGGTTGTAAGAAGACAGTGACCCTGGGTCCCGCTGCCTTGAGTCTCTGTCCTGGGCCTGGTGAATTCCAGGAGACCAGGTTAGCAGGGCTGTGAGAGCCAGTGTGTGAAGAAGCCCAGCAGCCCCTTCACACAGTCCTCTAGAATTCCTGCCGGCCATGAAGGGTCTTTAGGATCAGCTGGACGTGGACCCCTCTCAAATGGAAGCATGTCAGCACATCAGCCTTGGGAGGTGCTGAGGCTGAAATGAGGAGACTGAGCACATGCAGTGATCCCAAATCACGTGTTCTGTGACTCTTCCACCTCTGGGAGCGTGCTTTCCATGAGGAATAAACAGCGAGGACAAAAGTAAGATGAAGCTACAAGTCCTGAAAGTGTAGAGGGAGAGAGTTCAACTCTCATCCACCACCTGACACAAAGTATAAGAACTTGTTCTCCAGTGTCAAGTGACTATGAGAGTTTTGTTCCCACTAGGATATGGCCATCATACGTGAATGTAAAAAGGAAACCAAAATCCTTGGTGCAAAATACCCTCCAGGTACCGAACAGAAACGAACCTTTCATTTTTGGCAGTGAAAAAGCAATGAAAGAGTAGTCTTGTGAGAAAGAAAATTTCTGAATGGCAAAGCAAGAAAAGAAGCACAGTACAGTCAAAGGACATGGACACGATAACTCTATTTTATCATTAAAGTTTGGAAAGAACAAATCAGAATTCTACACATATTTCCTTCTTCTTCCTGATTTCATATTCACCTTCCTTAGTTTCTAAAGAACCGGGTGGAACCCCAGTGTTCTAGGAATTGTCTCGCTTTAGATCTTACCTGAGAGTTGTTCCCTATGTGAATCGTCATCAGCATCACTGCTATGTATGCTCTCCACGATCCATTCTGTATGAACACAACCATGAACATAAAGTTATTATACAAGTTGACCCACCCATTTCTCCTACTCAACTTGCTGGCTCACACAGCATCACCCTGGTCTTCCCTCCAGGTTCTCAGACCTCCCCTGTGCTCTGTGCAGACAGAGTCCTTCAATAAGATCTTGATCACAGTTGAAAATTTCAAATGAGGGAGAGATGCTGAGAAAATCACCTTTCGACCCCTCACTTCTATAGACCCATTTATAGCTTTCACCATCAACCTTACCAACCTGAAATTCCAGATGTTACAGACACACTTGAAACATGGCTACTGTGACCAAGCAATTGTGTGTTTCTTGCATTTTTTAATAGAATGAGTTAATTATTGTTTGAACTAAATTAATTATAAATAGACACATTTGGTTAGTGGCTACCACACTGGAAAGCTCAGGTGTAAGAAATCCAAAGATGAGAAAGAGGCAACCAGCCACCCTTCCCCTGGTTGTTCTTTACTGCAGAAAATTTGATGGCCTGATCTGATCATTAGTATGTAGGTATATCTTGGGCTCTTGGACCCACGCCAGGCATTGGGAGAGTCCTTGTGGACACTGAAATAGTACAGTCAACACTCAGATCCAAGAGGAATTCCCAGCAAGGGGCCCACTTGTAGACAGAGGTGAAGGGCATGGCCCAGTACACCTGTATTAGACATAATCAGAGAGTAGGTGCAGAGGGGAGGGAGGGATTTCACTCTCTCCATGAGTCCATCCTTCTCACCCCTGACTCTAGAAGACCTGAGGAAGGCAGTGGAAAAGGCCCCGTAGGAGGTGAAAAATTTGTATACTGAAAACTAAAGGACATTGCAGAAAGAAATTAAAGAAGAGACAAATAATTGGAATGATATAAGATGTTCATAGACTGGATTATTAAATACTGTTGGCATTTCTATACTACATATAGTGATGTACACATATATCACAACAACCCACAAAATTCCATGTCATTATTATAGAAGTGGACAGAATCCTAAAATACATATGGAACCCCCCACAAGTAGATAAAACAAACTTGAGAGCAAAGAGCAATGATGGAGATTAACACTTCCTGAACTCAAAACACATAACAATGCCACAGTAGTCAACACAGTCTGCTAGTGGCATCAAGACAGTGAGATAGACCAATGAAATATAATAGAGAGACCCCAAATAAACGCACATATATATGGCCAACTGATCTTGGCCAAGATTCTAAGATTACCAAGTGAAGAAAGGATAGTCTCTTCAACAATCAACAGAATGAAAAGGCAACCTATAGGATGGGAGGAAATATGTGTAAACCTTGTATCTGAATAAGGGACCAATATCCAGAATATATAAGAAACTACTACAAGTCAATTACAAAAAAACAGCGGGCAAATAACTGAGTTTAAAAATGGGTAAAAAGCTTCACTAGACATTTCTCCATAAAGACATACAAGTGGTCAATCTACATATGAAAATTTGCTCAACATCGCTAAGCATCAGGGAAATGGAAATCAAGCCACAAGGAGATATCACTCACACCTGTTAGGATGTGTATTATAAAAAGACAATTAGGTCTTCCCTGGTGGCACAGTGGTTGAGAGTCCGCCTGCCGATGCAGGGGACACGTGTTCGTGCCCCGGTCTGGGAGGATCCCACATGCCACTGAGCGGCTGGGCCCATGAGCCATGGCCGCTGAGCCTGTGTGTTTGGAGCCTGTGCTCCGCAACGGGAGAGCCCACCACAATGAGAGGCCCGTGTACTGCAAAAAAAAAAAAAAAAAAAGAAAAGAAAAAAGAAAGAAAATTAATGGACGTTGGCAAAGATGTGAAGAATTGGAACTCCTGTACCCTGTTTTGTACCCTGTAGTAATGTAAAATGGCCATTATGGAAAAGAGAATGGAGGTCCCCCAAAAATTATTAAGAGAACTATCATAAAATCCACAATCACTCATTTAGGTTTATATACAAAGGAGATAAAACAAGAATGTCCAAGAGATATCTACAATCTCATGTCCATTGCAGCATTATACACAATTCACAACATAGGAAAACTGCCTAGTGTCCATGAGAAGATGAATTAATAAAGAAAATGTGGTGTATACATACAGTGGAATTTGATTCAGTCTTTGAAAAAGAAGGAAATCCTGCCATTTGTAGCAACACGAAAGAACTTGGAGGACATTTGTAAGAGTGAAATAAGCCAGTCACAGAAGGTCAAAAACTGAAAGAAAACTCCGAGAAGCAAAGAGTAGAAGGGTGGTTCCAAGAGTTGGCAGGAGGTTGACATGGGAAGTCTCTGTTCAATGGTAAGAATGTGTTATTTCAAAATGGAAAAGTTCTAGACACATGCTGTACAACAAGGTGCATGTAGTCAACAGGACTGCCTGGACATTTCAAAACTTGTTAAGAAGCTGGATTTCATCGTATGTGTACTTTTACAACAATAAAATACACATATGTAAAATAAATACAAAGTGGAAAAAGGGGAAAAAAGAAGAAAAATAAGGAAAGGGAGTCAACAGAGGGAAAGAAGGAAGCAGGAAGGGTCTCGAATGTACACAGGTATCAGGAGATAATGGGAGAGAAGCTCCTCTCCCCAGGCTTTAAAGAAGACATCTCTCCAGAGTTCACTCCAGCAAGAGGGGGATGTCCTTTCTCTTCCCCATTCAACCAGAAGTGCCAATAGCATCCTAAGTGTGGCCCACGCTGTGCTCAGGTGTACACTTTTCCTTGATCTCTAAACCAACCACCCCTGACTCCCCATGGCTCAGGTGCCCTTCCTGTATCTCCTTCCACTTCACTAAAGCATTTCCCTCTTCAAGTCCAGACCGAGGCGCCAATCCTGTCCTCACACGTGGGGTCCACTGGGCGGGTCTCTGAGTTCTTAAGAGCCTCCCTGTGAGTAGCAGGCACTGAATCGCACACCAGGGTTCCCCTCAGCACCATCAGTAATCTACCACCTAGGGATTCAGGATTTCTAGAACAACTTTACTCATACACAGTCTCTTGGGTAAACAAGTGACATTTTACAATCAAGCATTTTCAGTTTTTGCTTTGGTGGGGAAAATATTGACACATATAAGGCAATCATATTCTATTAAAGTATGTATTTCTCAAAGGACTCACTATCGAAAAAAAATTTTTAAGTATAACTTTCCATGTTTTAATTGACTTTACTCCCAGACTTGTTTGCTTGCAAAAGCCTTCAGAAAATACCAAGAACCTACTTCATCTGGCAGTTTGCACAGCAACATGAGTGGAGATGCTCTTGTCACACTGCTTGGTTTCTCTCTCCCACCTTGCAAAGCACAACCTCCTGTCTGCCCTCCTGGGAAGGGAGCCAGTGCCCACCTTGAGCTCAATCACTGGGGTAGATCTCTTGGTTCTGTCTTCAACGTATGCAGTGTTCCTTGCCCAGCACACAGAAACAGGCCCGGCACAAGTGATGGAAGACAGACTTTCCACAGGAGAAGGACATTTCGTTTCCTTAGCACAGAATCCGATAGTGAATATTAGCCTCAAAGGAGAAAGGTGGAGTGAATTTCCTCCATCTACTCCTGGAGGCTCCTTCTTTCTCGGACTCCTCCAGAACTGGGTGTGGCATGTGGGTACAAGCATGGGCTCCCTGCAAAAGGAAGGAGGCCTGCCTAGCACTAGGTGCTTCAGGTAAGGGGGGAGGACTCATCCCGAGGCTCTAATAGGAAACAGTTAGAATGAGGGAAGTGGCAGACAGATGTATCATAACCATTCAGAATGCTATGAGACCTACTAAGAGATGAGATTTCTTATTAAATGAAGTTGTAATTGACCCAGTAGTAGGGATGCTGAAACCCAGTTTTGTTCATTAAGATACCAGCCATTGGGCAACTATGTCCGTGCACCACAACTACTAAGCCTGTGCCGTAGAGCCTGCAAGTCACAACTACTGAGCCCACGTGCCACAACTATTGAAGCCCATGCACCTAGAGCCCGTGCTCTGGAACAACAGAAGCCACCGAAATGAGAAGCCCGCACACTGCAACGAAGACCCAACACAGCAAAAAGAAAAAAAAAAAAAAAAAGAATCCAGTAAACATTTGCCTGGGTGGTGATAGGATTTGTTTTCCAGGTTAAATGAGGCTCACTTGGTATAAAATCAATGCACACACTGAAAGTGTACAGTTTATTTACTTTAATATCCATGCCCATTCATGATACAGTGGTGATGGGAATATTTTCTAGAAAGTTGGCACCAGTAACAGTGATGTTTAGGGGAACATAAATCAAGGGAAACACAACACAAAAAGTTCACATACACACACAGAATCATCCCACTCATTTCACATACAGACACACCCTGTCTCATGCACACAAACCTACACCACCTAACCGTAATACAGCTTCTTCCTGGGACTATAGTAATTGGTCACATTACTTGTAAATCACTTTCTATCACCAGGACACCTACTCTCATTCCCAGCACAAATTTGGAATCAGTTTGCCCTCTACACTAAAACCAGCAAGAATGTCCCACTTTCTTATCTTCAAAGTTCTTCCTCCCCAAGTGACTGATTCCAGAATACATACCGTTTTCACGTTCTGGGAAGGCCACCTGCAATTACAGAAGAGAAAACACTATGAGGATAAGATCACAGTGATGCTCAGGTCTTTTGTTCATTTGCTGACAGTAGAAAACCTCATAAGAAACAGTGGTCCAGGGAACCCAGCAAGGGTTATCAGAGCAAACCTACTCAGGCTGAAAGGCAAGAACTTTGCTGGGAGGATGGAACTTCTAAGTCCATTTAGGTTCGAAATTACAGAATTCTTTGCCTAGAGGAAAAATCGCTGCAGGAGAGAGAGCTCCATACTCTACAGGCTGTAATGGATGCTGTCAATCGTAATGTCCTGTGGAATCAGGCTCCATGAGTTGGTAATAGACTCTCACTCCACATTCTCCCAACCAAGGGAATTGTATGTATCTGGAAGGAATACCCTCAAATATTCATAACTTAATTCTATTGTAAGAGAAATAAAGCAATATTTCTATCTCAGACCAGAAAAAATCCAGCTTACCTTGGGGATCCACGGAGGCTTTTCTCCTGTCCTATCATGGTGCAGGTCATTCGCCACATCCTCAGGGAGAGCTGGAGGGACACAGAGTAACTGTCAGGACACTGGTGCTGCGGCTCAGGAATTACTCAGGGGCTTTCTTCTCGATGAGGACATGGGGTGGTGTGTATGGATGTGGGAGGTTAGTAAGTGTGGGCTGAGCTGCTGTTGGGCCATCCTCTTTGGGGGATGAAGGAAGGCAAAGGACAAGAGGAAGGAAATGAAAACAGAGCTTTGGCTTTCTAGCTAAGGGGAGCCTAATCAGACGGGAAGGGTCGATCTAAAAAATGGTAAACACTAAAATGCATGCTCTGTTTCAATGACACAGACCCATGACCCATCCTGCCTCTTTTGAGCTTCTGCTAAATTGCCACTGTCTCTTGATTTTTCCCAGATCACTCTTTCCCCAGCATCCACAATGCCAGCTACTGTATTTATCATGTCTTCTGTTGTATGATATTTTATACTTGATTAACAGCAACCTCCATTAAAGGACTGAATTCAATCCTAGACAAAATATGCTATATTTATTCACTAATCACTTGTCTTAAAGAAAATCAAATACACAAGATTTGACAAAACTGAAATCCTACCATTTAGATACAGCCACTATCAATCGTATCATATTTTTCTCCCAGTCTTTGTTTTCTATACAATGTACGTATGCCCACTGAGTCAGGGGCTGTGCATACTCTAGGGAGCTGTTCCATAAGTGGGACACTTCGTTATGAAGAGGGAGCCCGGACTGAGCACAGCCTGTCTCTAACCCAGCTGTGCAGGAGAAGTGTACAGGCTAACAGTCAGGTTCCACTTTGAGTCCTTGCGTGTGGGCTACAGGAATTGACCAATGCTAAGGCTTATGCTAATGATATCCAATACAATAAAATAGCTCCCTGATTCTTATCTGCTTTTGGCCTTGTTTAAGCAATGACACCAGCACTGACAGATATGACCTGTATTGTATACATGGGGTCTCACACCTCTCAGAGTCTGTGAGCTGACCAGGAGAATGCAGGTCCTGATGTGAATTTCACATTAATGACTGTGCCAAAGTCAACTGATAAGTCCACCCATAGCTGCCCTGGATTCTGTGACCACTAAGGCCACCTGATAGGCAAGTTCTGGACCTTTGGAGATGCTAGGACTTCCAGCCAAGGATACGGATGCAGGGACTCCCTTGCTCCATGACTGAGGACCCCTTGGCTAAGTGGTAAGTGCAGGTCAGGGATCCAGAGCACCCACCCCTGGGTTCTCAGTATGGCTTTTCCACTTAGGAGGTCAAGAGCTTAGAACATTTATCTCTGCACCATCTCCTGAGGAAAAGGAATATTAACCAAATCTGGGCAACAGCTGTGTTGAGGGAAGAACATGCAAACAGCTTCACAACCACATAAGGGTCCTGTGCCTGAGCTAACCTTAGGTACTTCAAAACAACTCCGTAAGTCTCTTAGCCCCTTAGAGCGGATGAAAGCAATATTAGAGTTAAAAGTAACTTGTCCCAATTCCCTTAGTCTGGAACACTCAAACAAAATTCTACAGCAGAGGAAGTCTCATAAACACACAGCACCTGCCTGGGTTTACCCCAGCCTTGGAAGAACTGGGAAGGATAAGACCAAGGCAGGCCTGAGGAAAGGTCAGAGGGTAGGCAGGACTGGGGTGTGGGGAGCAGGGGCAGGGCTGTGTGTGTGGACGGAGAAGTGGGTTGTAAGAAGAGCAGTGACCCTGGGTCCTGCTGCCCTGAGTCTCTGTCCTGGGCCTGGTCAACACCAGGAGACCAGGTCAGCAGGGCTGTGAAAGCAAGTGTGTAAAGAAGCCCAGCAGCCCCTTCACACAGCCCTCTAGAATTTCTGCCGCCCATGGAGGGTCTCTAGGGTAGCTGGACGTGGACCCCTCTCAAATGGAAGCATGTCAGCACATCAGCTTTGGGGAAGTTTTGAGGCTGAGATAAGCTCAAGGAGACTGAGCACATGCAGTGATCCCAGAGCACGAGTTCTGTGACTCATCCATCTCTGGGTCTGTCCTTTACAAGAGGAACTAACAGTGAGCACAAAATATGAGGTGAAGCCACAAGCCCTGAAAGTGCAGAGGGAGACAGTTCACTTCTCATCCACCACCTCACCCTTTCTACAAGAACTTGGTCTCAAGTTTCAAGGGCCCATGAGTTTTGACCCACAGGTTCTGTCCATCATAGGTCAATATGCAAAAGAAAACAAACTCTACTGTGCACAATAACCTAGATGTGCTAACCAGAAAACAAACTTCCATATTAGGCAGTGACAAGCACAAGAAAGAGCAGCTCATGTGCAAAAGATCAGTTTTGATGAGCAAATCAAGAAAAGGTGATTATAGAGCACAGTCACGTCTAAGGACACAATTGCTCTCTATTGTATCATTAAAATGTGAAAAAAACAAGTCAGAACTCTACACATATTTCATTCTTCTTTCTGATTTCATATCCACCTTCCTCAGTCTCCAAAGCAGGAGATATAACCCTAAAGTTCCAGGAACCCTCTGCCATTAGATCCTACCTAAGTGTTGTTCCTACCTGTATCCTTTTCTTTATCACGGCCACAAATGCTATTCAAAGGCAATTCTGTAGAAACACGAATATGAATTTACAAGTCTTATGGATACATTTAAAATGTGACTAATGTGACTAATGAGATATTTTATTTTCTTTTATTTTAATACACTGAGTTAATCATTGATTGAATTAAATAAATTATAACAGGCACATCTAGCTAGTAGCTACCACACTGTAATACACATCCCTCTCTCTCTCTCTCTCCTATATATATATATATATATAAGTATATATATATATAAAATATATGGAGGATGTTACCACCGCTCCCCTGGTTATTCCCCTCTGTATGGTCTACCTATTCAAGATGGCTGTTTGCTGATGGTTTACCAAAGGAAAAACCACTGCCCCGTGAAGTTACTTAGCCCAAGGGGTAAGAGGGATGTGTCCCTCTGCAGTTTCCCTGGTAAGCGATGAGCCCATCTGCTGTCAATTCCCCCTTTAACTGGTAGCCTGCCTATTCCGCGCAGAGAGAAGCATGCTGCTACTGCTGCTGCTGCGTTCTGCCTGCCATCGGCTATCTACAGTGGGATGTCTCTCCAGGACCACTTTGCTTCTGATGTGAAAGATCTCCCATCTATTAAACCATGAATGTCTCTGTCCCTGACTTCGGGCTCTTTCCTTAGCCCTGAGGCTGAGCAAGTACAGGGCTTGCAGGCATGAGAGGTGCAGCCCAACACCTTCTGCAGGGCAGTTTGCTGGCCAGATTTGATGATTCATTTGTAGGTGTTTCCTAGGCTCATGCACACTTGCCAGGCACTCATGAGACCTTGGGGACACTGAAACAGTAATGTCAGCACCCAGATCCTAGAGGAATTCCCGACAGGTGTTCCACTTGACGGGAGAGGTAATGAGCATGGCCCAGTGCACCTGTGCTAGACATAATCAGCGAGCAGGTGCAGAAGGGAGGGAGGGACATTCACTCACTTCCTGAGGCCATCCTTCTCACCACTGCCTCTGAAAAATCCAGGGAAGGAAGGGACAAAATGCCCTTAGAAGGTAAATGGCCTGTACACTGAAAACTACAAACCACTGCTGAGAGAATTAAACAAGGAACAAATAATTGAAATGACATATCATATTCATAGACTGGAGACTTATTATTGTTGACATTTCTACACTACCCGAAGGTAAGTATTAATTCACTGTACTACCTATCAAAATCCCAATGTCATTTTCAAAGTAAAAGAAAAAATAATCCTAAAATACATATGGAACTACTAAGGACTCCAAACAGACAAAACAATCCTGAGAACAAAGAACATAGATGGAGGCTTCTCACTTCCTGACTTCAAAACACATTACAAAGCCACAGGAATCAAAACTGTATGGTACTGACATAGAAACAGATACATAGGCCTAAAGACCAGAATAAATAACCCCCAAGAAAACTCATAGATACATGGCCAAATGAAATTCACCAACCTTCTAAGACAACAAATAGGGAAAGTATAGTTTTTTCAACAGTCAATAGGATGAAAATATAACTTACAGAAAGATTACAAACATATATCAGAAAAGGAGCTAATGTTCAAAACATCTAAGAAAAACACTACAACTCAAATGCAAAATACGTTAAAAAATTAAAAAGGGCAAATAACTGGGTTCAGAAATGTGAAAGACTTAAATAAGACATTTCCTGAAAAAGACATACAAATGGCTAACAAATATAGGAAAAGGTTCTCAACCTCACTAATCATCAGGGCAATGCAAATCAACACCTCATACCTGTTAGGCTGTGTATTATAAAAAAAAAAATTAGCAGTTTAAGGCCAAGATGTGGGGAATTGGAAACTTTGTACACTGCTGGTGGGAATGTAAAATGGTGCCGCTATTATGAAAAAGAGTATGGGGGTTCCTTATAAAATTATAAACAGAAATATCATATGATTCAGCAATCACAGTTCTGGGTATATATCCAAAGGAAATTAAATCAGTATCACAATGAGATGAACATAGGTTCATTGCAGCATTCTCCAAAATAGCCTAGATATGCAACCAACTTCACAAAACAAGTAAGTGTCCTGTGCCTGAGCTAACCTTAGGTACTTCAAAACAACTCCGTATGTCTTTAGCGCCTTAGAGAGGATGAAAGCAATATTAGAGTTAAAAGTAACTTGTACCAATTCCCTTAGTCTGGAATACTGAAACAAAAGTTCTACAGCAGCGGAAGCCTCATAAACTCACAGCACCTGCCAGGGTTTACCCCAGCCTTGGAAGAACTGGGAAGGATAAGACCAAGGCAGGCCTGAGGAAAGTTCAGAGGGTAGGCAGGACTGGGGAGTTGGGAGCAGGGGCAGGTGTGTCCGGATGGAGCAGTGGGTTGTATGAAGTGCAGTGACCCTGAGTCCTGCTGCCCTGAGTCTCTGTCCTGGGCCTCTTCAATTCCAGGAGACCAGGTTAGCAGGGCTATGAGAGCCAGTGTGTGAAGCGAGCCCAGCAGCCCCTTCACACAGTCCTCTAGAATTCCTGCTGGCCATGAAGCGTCTGTAGGGGCAGCTGGAGGTGGACCCCTCTCAAATGGAAGCATGTCAGCACATCAGCCTTGGGAGGTGCTGAGGCTGAAATGAGGAGACTGAGCACATGCAGTAGATCCCAAATCTGTGTGTGTTCTGTGACTCTTCCACCTCTGGGAGCGTGCTTTCCATGAGGAATAAACAGCGAGGACAAAAGTAAGATGAAGCTACAAGTCCTGAAAGTGTAGAGGGAGAGAGTTCAAGTCTCATCCACCACCTGACACTCACTATAAGAAGTTGTTCTCCAGTGTCAAGTGACTATGAGAGCTTTGTTCCCACTAGGATATGGCCATCATACGTGAATGTAAAAAGGAAACCAAAATCCTTGGTGCTAAATACCCTCCAGGTACCAAACAGAAACGAAGCTTTCATCTTTGGCAGTGAAAAAGCAATGAAAGAGTAGTCTTGTGAGAAAGAAAATTTCTGAATGGCAAAGCAAGAAAAGATGACTATAAGCACAGTACAGTCAAAGAACATGGACACAATAACTCTATTATATCATTAAAATTTGGAAAGAACAAATCAGAATTCTACACATATTTCCTTCTTCTTCCTGATTTCATATTCACCTTCCTTAGTTTCTAAAGAAGTGGGTGGAACCCAAGTGTTCTAGGAATTGTCTACTTTAGATCCTACCTGAGAGTTGTTCCCTACGTGAATCGTCATCAGCATCACTGCTATGTATGCTCTCCACCATGCATTCTGTACAAACACAACCATGAGCATAAAGTTATTATACAAGTTGACCCACCCATTTCTCCTACTCGACTTGCTGGCTCACACAGCATCACCCTGGTCTTCCCTCCAGGTTCTCAGACCTCCCCTGTGCTCTGTGCAGACAGAGTCCTTCAATAAGATATTGATCACAGTTGAAAATTTCAAATGAGGGAGAGATGCTGAGAAAATCACTTTTCGACCCCTCACTTCTATTGACCCATTTATAGCTTTCACCATCAACCTTACCAACCTGGAATTCCAGATGTTACAGACACACTTCAAACATGGCTAGTGTGACCAAGCAATTGTGTGTTTTTTGCATTTTTTAATAGAATGAGTTAATTATTGTTTGAAATAAATTAATTATAAATAGACACATTTGGTTAGTGGCTACCACACTGGAAAGCTCAGCTGTAAGAAATCCAAAGATGAGAAAGAGGCAATCAGCCCACCCACCCCTAGTTGTTCTTTACTGCAGAAAATTTGATGCCCTGATATGATCATTCGTATGTAGGTATACCTTTGGCTCTTGAACCCATGCCAGACATTGGGAGAGTCCTTGTGGACACTGAAATAGTACAGTCAACACTCAGATCCAAGAGGAATTCCCAGCAAGGGGCCAATTGTAGACAGAGGTGAAGGGCATGGCCCAGTACACCTGTATTAGACATAATCAGAGAGTAGGTGCAGAGGGGAGGGAGGGATTTCACTCTCTCCATGAGTCCATCCTTCACACCCCTGACTCTAGAAGACCTGAGGAAGGCAGTGGAGAAGGGCCCATCGGGGGAGGAAAATTTGTATACTGAAAACTACAGAATATTGTGGAAAGAATTTAAAGAAGAGACAAGTAATTGGAATGACATACCATATTCATAGACTGGATTATTAAATACTGTTGGCATTTCTATACTACATAAAGTGATGTTCACATATATCGCAACATCCCATATAATTCCATGTCATTATTATAGAAGTGGACAGAATCCTAAAATACATATGGAACCCCCACAAGTAGATAAAACAATCTTGAGAGCATAGAGCAATGATGGAGATTAACACTTCCTGAACTCAAAACACATAACAATGCCACAGTAGTCAAAACAGTCTGCTACTGGCATCAAGACAGTGAGATAGACCAATGAAATATAATAGAGAGACCTCAAATAAATGCACATATATATGGCCAACTGATCTTGGCCAAGGTTCTAAGATTACCAAGTGAAGAAAGGATAGTCTCTTCAACAATCAACAGAATGAAAAGGCAGTCTATAGGATGGGAGGAAATATGTGTAAACCTTGAATCTGAATAAGGGACCAATATCCAGAATATATAAGAAACTACAACAAGTCAATTACAAAAAAACAGCGGGCAAATAACTGAGTTTAAAAATGGGTAAAAAGCTTCACTAGACATTTCTCCATAAAGACATACAAGTGGTCAATCTACATATGAAAATTTGCTCAACATTGCTAAGCATCATGGAAATGGAAATCAAGCCACAAGGAGATATCAGTCACACCTCTTAGAATGTGTATTATAAAAAGACAATTAGGGCTTTCGTGGTGCCACACTGGTTGAGAGTCTGCCTGCCGAGGCAGGGGACACGTGTTCGTGCCCCAGTCTGGGAGGATCCCACATGCCGCTGAGTGCCTGGGCCCATGAGCCATGTAAGCTGAGCCTGTGCTCCGCAACGGGATAGCCCACAACAATGAGAGGCCCGTGTACTGCAAAAAAAAAAAAAAAAAAAGAAATAAAATTAATGGATGCTGGCAAAGATGTGAAGAAGTGAAACATGTGTACCCTGTTTTGTATCCTGTAGTAATGTAAAATGGTGTAGCCATTATGGAAAACAGAATGTTGATCCCCCCCCAAAATTATTAAGAGAACTATCATAAAATCCAGCAATCACTCATTTAGGTTTATATACCAAGGAGATAAAACAAGAATGTCCAAGAGATATCTACAATCTCATGTCCACTGCAGCATTATACACAATACACAACATAGGAAAACTGCCTAGTGTCCATGGGAAGATGAATTAATAAAGAAAATGTGGTGTATACATACAGTGGAATGTCATTCAGTCTTTGAAAAAGAAGGAAATCCTGCCATTTGCAGCAACACAAAAGAACTTGGAGGACATTTGTAAGAGTGAAATAAGCCAGTCATAGAAGGTCAAAAACTGAAAGAAAACTCCGCGAAGCAGAGAGTAGAAGGGTGGTTCCAAGATCTGGCTGGAGGTTGACATGGGAAATCTCTGTTCAATAGTTAGAATGTGTTATTTGCAAAATGGAAAAGTTCTAGACACATGCTGTACAACAAGGTGCATGTAGTCAACAGGACTGACTGGACATTTCAAAACTTGTTAAGACGTTGGATTTCATTGTATGTGTACTTTTACAACAATAAAATATACATATGTAAAATAAATACAAAGTGGAAAAAGGGGAAAAAAGAAGAAAAATAAGGAAAGGGAGTCAACAGAGGGGAAGAAGAAAGCAGGAAGGGTCTCGAATGTACACAGGTATCAGGAGATAATGGGAGAGAAGCTCCTCTCCCCAGGCTTTAAAGAAGACATCTCTCCAGAGTTCACTCCAGCAAGAGGGGGATGTCCTTTCTCTTCCCCATTCAACCAGAAGCGCCAATAGCATCCTAAGTGTGGCCCAGGCTGTGCTCAGGTGGACACTTTTCCTTGATCTCTAAACCAAACACCCCTGACTCCCTATGGCTCAGGTGCCCTTCCTGTATCTCCTTCCACTTCTCTAAAGCATTTCCCTCTTCAAGTCCAGCCCGAGGCTCTAATCCTGTCCTCACACGTGGGGCCCACTGGGCGCGTCTCTAAGTTCTTAAGAGCCTCCCTGTGAGTAGCAGGCACTGAATCACACACCAGGGTTTCCCTCAGCACCATCAGGAAACTATGACCTAGGGATTGAGGATTTCTAGAACAACTTTACTCATACACCGTTTCTTGGGTAAACAAGTGACATTTTACAATCAAGCATTTTCAGTTTTTGCTTTGGTGGGGAAAATATTGACACATATAAGGCAATCATATTCTATTAAAGTATGTATTTCTCAAAGGACTCACTATCGAAAAAAAAATTTTAAGTATAACTTTCCATGTTTTAATTGACTTTACTCCCAGACTTGTTTGCTTGCAAAAGCCTTCAGAAAATACCAAGAACCTACTTCACCTGGCAGTTTGCACAGCAACATGAGTGGAGATGCTCTTGTCACACTGCTTGGTTTCTCTGTCCCACCTTGTAAAGCACAACCTCCTGTCCGCCCTCCTGGGAAGGGAGCCAGTGCCCACCCTGAGCTCAATCCCTGGGGTAGATCTCTTGGTTCTGTCTTCACTGTATGCAGTGTTTCTTGCACAGCACACAGAAACAGGGCCAGCACAACTGATGGAAAACAAACTTTCCACAGGAGAAGGACATTTCGTTTCCTTAGCACAGAATCCGATAGTGAATATTAGCCTCAAAGGAGAAAGGTGGAGTGAATTTCCTCCATCTACTCCTGGAGGCTCCTTCTTTCTCGGACTCCTCCAGAACTGGGTGTGGCATGTGGGTACAAGCATGGGCTCCCTGCAAAAGGAAGGAGGCCTGCCTAGCACTAGGTGCTTCAGGTAAGAGGGGAGGACTCATCCCGAGGCTCTAATAGGAAACAGTTAGAATGAGGGAAGTGGCAGACAGATGTATCATAACCATTCAGAATGCTATGAGACGCACTAAGAGATGAGATTTCTTATTAAATGAAGTTGTAATTGGCCCAGTAGTAGGCATGCTGAAACCCAGTTTTGTTCACTAAGAATCCACCCATGGAGCAACTAAGCCCGTGCACAACAACTACTAAGCCTGTGCTCTAGAGCCGCAGGTCAAGGCCAAGATGTCGGGAATTGGAAACATTGTACGCTGCTGGTGGGAATGTAAAATGGTGCCGCTATTATGAAAAAGAGTATGGGGGTTTCTTATAAAATTATAAACAGAAATATCATATGATTCAGCAATCACAGTTCTGGGTATATATCCAAAGGAAATTAAATCAATATCACAATGAGATGAACTTAAGTTCATTGCAGCATTCTCCAAAATAGCCTAGATATGCAACCAACTTCACAAAAGAAGTAAGTGTCCTGTGCCTGAGCTAATCTTAGGAACTTCAAAACAACTCCGTAAGTCTCTTAGCCCCTTAGAGAGGATGAAAGCAATATTAGAGTTAAAAGTAACTTGTCCCAATTCCCTTAGTCTGGAATACTGAAACAAAATTCTACAGCAGAGGAAGCCTTATAAACACACAGCACCTGACAGGGTTTACCCCAGCCTTGGAAGAACTGGGAAGGATAAGACCAAGGCAGGCTTGAGGAAAGGTCAGAGGGTATGCAGGACTGGAGCGTGGGGAAAAGGGGCAGGGCTGGCCGGATGGAGCAGTGGGTTGTAAGAAGAGCAGTGACCCTGAGTCCTGCTGCCCTGAGTCTCTGTCCTGGGCCTGGTCAGTCAATTCCAGGAGACCAGGTTAGCAGGGCTGTGAGAGCCAGTGTGTGAAGAAGCCCAGCAGCCCCTTCACACAGTCCTCTAGAATTCCTGCTGGCCATGAAGGGTCTTTAGGGGCAGCTGGACGTGGAGCCCTCTCAAATGGAAGCATGTCAGCACATCAGCCTTGGGAGGTGCTGAGGCTGAAATGAGGAGACTGAGCACATGCAGTGATCCCAAAGCATGTGTTCTGTGACTCATCCAGCTCAGGGAGTGCATTTTCCATGAGGAATCAACAGTGAGGACAAAAGTAAGATGAAGCTACAAGTCCTGAAAGTGTAGAGGGAGAGAGTTCAAGTCTCATCCACCACCTGACACTCACTATAAGAAGTTGTTCTCCAGTGTCAAGTGACTATGAGAGCTTTGTTCCCACTAGGATATGGCCATCGTACGTGAATGTAAAAAGGAAACCAAAATCCCTGGTGCAAAATACACTCCAGGTACCAAACAGAAACGAACCTTTCATCTTTGGCAGTGAAACAGCAATGAAAGAGTAGTCTTGTGAGAAAGAAAATTTCTGAATGGCAAAGCAAGAAAAGATGACTATAAGCACAGTACAGTCAAAGGACACGGACACAATAACTCTATTATATCATTAATTTGGAAAGAACAAATCAGAATTCTACACATATTTCCTTCTTCTTCCTGATTTCATATTCACCTTCCTTAGTTTCTAAAGAACCGGGTGGAACCCAAGTGTTCTAGGAATTGTCTCCCTTTAGATCCTACCTGAGAGTTGTTCCCAACGTGAATCGTCATCAGCATCACTGCTATGTATGCTCTCCACGATCCATTCTGTACAAACACAACCATGAGCATA
This sequence comes from Hyperoodon ampullatus, assembly GCF_949752795.1. Taxonomy (NCBI): domain Eukaryota; kingdom Metazoa; phylum Chordata; class Mammalia; order Artiodactyla; family Ziphiidae; genus Hyperoodon; species Hyperoodon ampullatus. Next base: position 123,819 of record NW_027640539.1, read on the forward strand.
AAGTTATTATACAAGTTGACCCACCCATTTCTCCTACTCGACTTGCTGGCTCACACAGCATCACCCTGGTCTTCCCTCCAGGTTCTCAGACCTCCCCTGTGCTCTGTGCAGACAGAGTCCTTCAATAAGATCTTGATCACAGTTGAAAATTTCAAATGAGGGAGAGATGCTGAGAAAATCACCTTTCGACCCCTCACTTCTATAGACCCATTTATAGCTTTCACGGTCAACCTTACCAACCTGAAATTCCAGATGTTACAGACACACTTGAAACATGGCTAGTATGACCAAGCAATTGTGTGTTTTTTCATTTTTTAATAGAATGAGTTAATTATTGTTTGAACTAAATTAATTATAAATAGACACATTTGGTTAGTGACTACCACACTGGAAAGCTCAGCTGTAAGAAATCCAAAGATGAGAAAGAGGCAACCAGCCACCCTTCCCCTGGTTGTTCTTTACTGCAGATAATTTGATGGCCTGATCTGATCCTTCGTATGTAGGTATATCTTGGGCTCTTGGACCCACGCCAGGCACTGGGAGAGTCCTTGTGGACACTGAAATAGTACAGTCAACACTCAGATCCAAGAGGAATTCCCAGCAAGGGGCCCACTTGTAGACAGAGGTGAAGGGCATGGCCCAGTACACCTGTATTAGATATAATCAGAGAGTAGCTGCAGAGGGGAGGGAGGGATTTCACTCTCTCCATGAGTCCATCCTTCTCACCCCTGACTCTAGAAGACCTGAGGAAGGCAGTGGAAAAGGCCCTGTTGGAGGTGAAAAATTTGTATACTGAAAACTACAGGATATTGCGGAAAGAAATTAAAGAAGAGACAAGTAAAGGGAATGACATACCATGTTCATAGACTGGATTATTAAATACTGTTGGCATTTCTATACTACATAAAGTGATGTACACATATATCGCAACAACCCACAAAATTCCATGTCATTATTATAGAAGTGGACAGAATCCTAAAATACATATGGAACCCCCACAAGTAGATAAAACAATCTTGAGAGCAAAGAGCAATGATGGAGATTAACACTTCCTCAACTCAAAACACAAAACAATGCCACAGTAGTCAACACAGTCTGCTACTGGCATCAAGACAGTGAGATAGACCAATGAAATATAATAGAGAGACCTCAAATAAACGCACATATATATGGCCAACAGATCTTGGCCAAGGTTCTAAGATTACCAAGTGAAGAAAGGATAATCTCTTCAACAATCAACAGAATGAAAAGGAAACCTATAGAATGGGAGGAAATATGTATAAACCTTGTATCTGAATAAGGGACCAATATCCAGAATATATAAGAAACTACTACAAGTCAATTTCAGAAAAACAGCAGGCAAATAAGTGAGTTTAAAAATGGGTAAAAAGCTACACTAGACATTTCTCCATAAAGGCATACAAGTGGTCAATCTACATATGAAAATTTGCTCAACATCGCTAAGCATCAGGGAAATGGAAATCAAGGCACAAGGAGATATCACTCACACCTGTTAGGATGTGTATTATAAAAGGACAATTAGGGCTTCCCTGGTGGCACAATGGATGAGAGTCCGCCTGCCAAGGCAGGGGACACGTGTTCGTGCCCCGGTCTGGGAGGATCCCACATGCCACTGAGCGGCTGGGCCCATGAACCATGGCTGCTGAGCCTGTGTGTTTGGAGCCTGTGCTCCGCAACGGGAGAGCCCATAACAATGAAAGGCCCATGTACTGCAAAAAAGAAAAAAAAAGAAAAAAGAAAGAAAATTAATGGATGCTGGCAAAGATGTGAAGAAGTGGAACTTCTGTACCCTGTTTTGTACCCTGTAGTAATGTAAAATGGTGTAGCCATTATGGAAAACAGAATGGAGGTCCCACAAAAATTATTAAGAGAACTCTCATAAAATCCAGCAGTCACTCATTTAGGTTTATATACCAAGGAGATAAAACAAGAATGTCCAAGAGATATCTACAATCTCATGTCCATTGCAGCATTATACACAATACACAACATAGGAAAACTGCCTAGTGTCCATGGGAAGATTAATTAATAAAGAAAATGTGGTGTATACATACAGTGGAATGTCATTCAGTCTTTGAAAAAGAAGGAAATCCTGCCATTTGCAGCAACACGAAAGAACTTGGAGGACATTTGTAAGAGTGAAATAAGCCAGTCACACAAGGTCAAAAACTGAAAGAAAACTCCGAGAAGCAGAGAGTAGAAGGGTGGTTCCAAGAGCTGGCAAGACGTTGACATGGGAAGTCTCTGTTCAATGGTTAGCATGTGTTATTTGCAAAATGGAACAGTTCTAGACACATGCTGTACAACAAGGTGCATGTAGTCAACAGGACTGACTGGACATTTCAAAACTTGTTAAGACGTTGGATTTCATTGTATGTGTACTTTTACAACAATAAAATATACATATGTAAAATAAATACAAAGTGGAAAAAGGGGAAAAAAGAAGAAAAATAAGGAAAGGGAGTCAACAGAGGGAAAGAAGAAAGGAGGAAGGGTCTCGAATGTACACAGGTATCAGGAGATAATGGGAGAGAAGCTCCTCTCCCCAGGCTTTAAAGAAGACATCTCTCCAGAGTTCACTCCAGCAAGAGGGGGATGTCCTTTCTCTTCCCCATTCAACCAGAAGCGCAAATAGCATCCTAAGTGTGGCCCAGGCTGTGCTCAGGTGTACACTTTTCCTTGATCTCTAAACCAGCCACCCCTGACTCCCCATGGCTCAGGTGCACTTCCTGTATCTCCTTCCCCTTCTCTAAAGCATCTCCCTCCTCAAGTGCAGCCTGAGGCTCCAATCCTGTCCTCACACGTGGGGTCCACTGGGCGGGTCTCTGAGTTCTTAACAGCCTCCCTGTGAGTAGCAGGCACTGAATCGCACACCAGGGTTCCCCTCAGCACCAACAGGAAACTACGACCTAGGGATTGAGGATTTCTAGAACAACTTTACTCATACACCGTCTCTTGGGTAAACAAGTGACATTTTACAATCAAGCATTTTCAGTTTTTGCTTTGGTGGGGAAAATATTGACACATATAAGGCAATCATATTCTATTAATGTATGTATTTCCCAAAGGACTCACTATCGAAAAAAAAATTTTAAGTATAACTTTCCATGTTTTAATTGACTTTACTCCCAGACTTGTTTGCTTGCAAAAGCCTTCAGAAAATACCAAGAACCTACTTCACCTGGCAGTTTGCACAGAAACATGAGTGGAAATGCTCTTGTCACACTGCTTGGTTTCTCTGTCCCACCTTGTAAAGCACAACCTCCTGTCCGCCCTCCTGGGAAGGGAGCCAGTGCCCACCCTGAGCTCAATCCCTGGGGTAGATCTCTTGGTTCTGTCTTCATGGTATGCAGTGTTTCTTGCACAGCACACAGAAACAGGGCCAGCACAACTGATGGAAAACAAACTTTCCACAGGAGAAGGACATTTCATTTCCTTAGCACAGAATCCGATAGTGAATATTAGCCTCAAAGGAGAAAGGTGGAGTGAATTTCCTCCATCTACTCCTGGAGGCCCCTTCTTTCTCGGGCTCCTCCAGAGCTGGGTGTGCCATGAGGGTACAAGTATGGGCTCCCTGCAAAAAGAAGGAGGTCTGCCTAGAACTAGGTGCTTCAGGTAAGGGGGGAGGACTCATCCCGAGGCTCTAATAGGAAACAGTTAGAATGAGGGAAGTCCAAATAGATGTATCATAACCATTCAGAATGCTATGAGACCTACTAAGAGATGAGATTTCTTATTAAATGAAGTTGTACTTGACCCTGGAGTAGGGATTCTGAAACCCTGTTTTGTTCACTAAGAATCCAGCCATGGAGCAACTAAGCCCGTGCACCACAACTACTAAGCCTGTGCTCTAGAGCCCGCAAGTCACAACTACTGAGCCCACGTGCCACAACTATTGAAGCCCATGCACCTAGAGCCCGTGGTCTGGAACAACAGTAGCCACCGAAATGAGAAGCCCGCACAGTGCAACGAAGACCCAACACAGCCAAAAGAAAAAAAAAAAAAAAGAATCCAGTAAACAATTGCCTGGGTGGTGATAGGATTTGTTTTCAAGGTTAAATGAGGCTCAATTGGTATAAAATCAATGCACACACTGAAAGTGTACAGTTTATTTACTTTTATATCCATACCCATTCATGATGCAGTGTTGATGGGAATATTTTCTAGAAAGTTGGCACCAGTAACAGTGATGTTTAGGGGAACATAAATCAAGAGAAACACAACACAAAATGTTCACATACACACACAGAATCATACCACTCATTTCACATACAGACACACCCTGTCTCATGCACACAAACCTACACCACCTAACCGTAATACAGCTTCTTCCTGGGACTATAGTAATTGGTCACATTACTTGTAAATCTCTTTCTATCACCAGGGCCCCTACTCTCATTCCCAGCACAAATTTGGAATCTGTTTGCCCTCTACACTAAAACCAGCAAAAATGTCCCACTTTCTCATCTTCAAAGTTCTTCCTCCCCAAGTGACTGATTCCAGAATACATACTGTTTACACGTTCTGTGAAGGCCACCTGCAATTACAGAAGAGAAAACACTATGAGGATAAGATCACAGTGATGCTCAGGCCTTTTGTTCATTTGCTGACAGTAGAAAACCTCATAAGAAACAGTGGTCCAGGGAACCCAGAAAGGGTTATCAGAGCAAACCTACTCAGGCTGAAAGGCAAGAACTTTGCTGGGAGGATGGAACTTCCAAGTCCATTTAGGTTGGAAATTACAGAATTCTTTGCCTAGAGGAAAAATCGATGCAGGAGAGAGAGCTCCGTACTCCACAGGCTGTAATGGATGCTGTCAATTTTAATGTCCTGTGGAATCAGGCACCATGAGTTGGTAATAGACTCTCACTCCACATTCTCCCAACCAAGGGAATTGTATGTATCTGGAAGGAGTACCCTCAAATATTCATAACTTAATTCTATTGAAAGAGAAATAAAGCAATATTTCTATCTCAGACCAGAAAAAATCCAGCTAACCTTGATTTTCCACGGAGGCTTTTCTTCTATCCTATCATGGTGCAGGTCATCCGCCACATCCTCAGGGAGAGCTGGAGGGACACAGAGTAACTGTCAGGACACTGGTGCTGCGGCTCAGGAATTACTCAGGGGCTTTCTTCTCGATGAGGACGTGGGGTGGTGTGTATGGATGTGGGAGGTTAGTAAGTGTGGGCTGAGCTGGTGTTGGGCCATCCTCTTTGGGGGATGAAGGAAGGCAAAGGACAAGAGGAAGGAAATGAAAAGAGAGCTTTGGCTTTCTAGCTAAGGGGAGCCTAATCAGAAGGGAAGGGTCGATCTAAAAAATGGTAAACACTAAAATGTATGCTTTGTTTCAATGACAGAGACCCATGACCCATCCTGCCTCTTTTGAGCTTCTGCTAAATTGCCACTGTATCTTGATTTTTCCCAGATCACTCTTTCCCCAGCATCCACAATGCCAGCTACTGCATTTATCATGTCTTCTGTTGTATGATATTTTATACTTGATTAACAGCAACCTCCCTTAAAGGACTGAATTCAATCCTAGACAAAATATGCTATATTTATTCACTAATCACTTGTCTTAAAGAAAATCAAATACACAAGGTTTGACAAAACTGAAATCCTACCATTTAGATACAGCCACTATCAATCGTGTCATATTTTTCTCCCAATCTTTGTTTTCTATACAATGTATGTATGCCCCCTGAGTCAGGGGCTGTGCATACTCTAGGGAGCTGTTCCATAAGTGGGACACTTCGTTATGAAGAGGGAGCCCGGACTGAGCACAGCCTGTCTCTAACCCAGCTGTGCAGGAGAAGTGTACAGGCTAACAGTCAGGTTCCACTTTGAGTCCTTGGGTGTGGGCTACAGGAATTGACCAATGCTAAGGCTTATGGTAATGTTATCCAATACAATAAAATAGCTCCCTGATTCTTATCTGCTTCTGGCCTTGTTTAAGCAGTGACACCAGCACTGACAGATATGACCTGTACTGTATACATGGGGTCTCACACCTCTCAGAATCTGTGAGCTGACCAGGAGAATGCAGGTCCTGAGGTGAATTTCACCTTAATGACTGTGCCAAAGTCAACTGATATGTCCACCCATAGCTGCCCTGGATTCTGTGACCACTAAGGCCACCTGATAGGCAAGTTCTGGACCTTTGGAGATTCTAGGACTTCCAGCCAAGGATACGGATGCAGGGACTCCCTTGCTCCATGACTGAGGACCCCTTGGCTAAGTGGTAAGTGCAGGTCAGGGATCAAGTGCATCCACATTGGGACCCACCCCTGGGTTCTCAGTATGGCTTTTCCACTTAGGAGGTCAAGAGCTTAGAACATTTATCTCTGCACCATCTCCTTCTGAGGAAAAGGAATATTAACCAAATCTGGGCAACAGCTGTGTTGAGGGAAGAACATGCAAACAACTTCACAAACAAATAAGGGTCCTGTGCCTGAGCTAACCTTAGGTACTTCAAAACAACTCCGTAAGTCTCTTAGCCCCTTAGAGCGGATGAAAGCAATATTAGAGTTAAAAGTAACTTGTCCCAATTCCCTTAGTCTGGAACACTGAAAAAAAATTCTACAGCAGAGGAAGTCTCATAAGCACACAGCACCTGCCTGGGTTTACCCCAGCCTTGGAAGAACTGGGAAGGATAAGACCAAGGCAGGCCTGAGGAAAGGTCAGAGGGTAGGCAGGTCTGGGGTGTGGGGAGCAGGGGCAGGGCTGTCTGGACGGAGTAGTGGGTTGTAAGAAGAGCAGTGACCCTGGGTCCTGCTGCCCTGAGTCTCTGTCCTGGGCCTGGTCAACCCCAGGAGACCAGGTCAGCAGGGCTGTGAAAGCAAGTGTGTAAAGAAGCCCAGCAGCCCCTTCACACAGCCCTCTAGAATTTCTGCCGCCCATGGAGGGTCTCTAGGGTAGCTGGACGTGGACCCCTCTCAAATGGAAGCATGTCAGCACATCAGCCTTGGGGAAGTGCAGAGGCTGAGATGAGCTCAAGGAGACTGAGCACATGCAGTGATCCCAGAGCACGTGTTCTGTGACTCATCCATATCCGGGACTGTCCTTTACAAGAGGAACTAACAGTGAGCACAAAACATGAGGTGAAGCCACAAGTCCTGAAAGTGCAGAGGGAGACAGTTCACTTCTCATCCACCACCTCACCCTTTCTAGAAGAACTTGGTCTCAAGTTTCAAGGGCCCATGAGTTTTGACCCACAGGTTCTGTCCATCATAGGTCAATATGCAAAAGAACACAAACTCTACTGTGCACAATACCCTAGATGTGCTAACCAGAAAACAAACTTCCATATTAGGCAGTGACAAGCACAAGAAAGAGAAGCTCATGTGCAAAAGATCAGTTTTGATGAGCAAATCAAGAAAAGGTGATTATAGAGCACAGTCACGTCTAAGGACACAATTGCTCTCTATTGTATCATTAAAATGTGAAAAAAACAAGTCAGAACTCTACACATATTTCATTCTTCTTTCTGATTTCATATCCACCTTCCTCAGTCTCCAAAGCAGGAGATATAACCCTAAAGTTCCAGGAACCCTCTGCCATTAGATCCTACCTAAGTGTTGTTCCTACCTGTATCCTTTTCTTTATCACGGCCACAAATGCTATTCAAAGGCAATTCTGTAGAAACACGAATATGAATTTACAAGTCTTATGGATACATTTAAAATGTGACTAATGTGACTGAGTAATGGGATATTTTATTTTCTTTTATTTTAATACACTGAGTTAATCATTGATTGAATTAAATAAATTATAACAGGCACATCTAGCTAGTGGCTACCACACTGTAATACACAACCCTGTCTCTCTCTCTCTCCATATATATATATATATGTGTATATATATATATAAAGTATATGGAGGATGTTACCACCGCTCCCCTGGTTATTCCCCTCTGTATGGTCTACCCATTCAAGATGGCTGTTTGCTGACGGTTTACCAAAGGAAAAACCTCTGCCCCGTGAAGGTACTTAGCCCAAGGGGTAAGAGGGATGCGTACCTCTGCTGGTTTCCCTGGTAACCGATGAACCCATCTGCTGTCAATTCCCCCTTTAACTGGTAGCCTGCCTATTCCGCGCAGAGAGAAGCATGCTGCTACTGCTGCTGCTGCGTTCTGCCTGCCATCGGCTATCTACAGTGGGATGTCTCTCCAGGACCACTTTGCTTCTGATGTGAAAGATCTCCCATCTATTAAACCATGAATGTCTCTGTCCCTGACTTCGGGCTCTTTCCTTAGCCCTGAGGCTGAGCAAGTACAGGGCTTGCAGGCATGAGAGGTGCAGCCCAACACCTTCTGCAGGGCAGTTTGCTGGCCAGATTTGATGATTCATTTGTAGGTGTTTCCTAGGCTCATGCACACTTGCCAGGCACTCATGAGACCTTGGGGACACTGAAACAGTAATGTCAGCACCCAGATCCTAGAGGAATTCCCGACAGGTGTTCCACTTGACGGGAGAGGTAATGAGCATGGCCCAGTGCACCTGTGCTAGACATAATCAGCGAGCAGGTGCAGAAGGGAGGGAGGGACATTCACTCACTTCCTGAGGCCATCCTTCTCACCACTGCCTCTGAAAAATCCAGGGAAGGAAGGGACAAAATGCCCTTAGAAGGTAAATGGCCTGTACACTGAAAACTACAAACCACTGCTGAGAGAATTAAACAAGGAACAAATAATTGAAATGACATATCATATTCATAGACTGGAGACATATTATTGTTGACATTTCTACACTACCCAAAGGTAAGTATAAATTCATTGTAATACCTATCAAAATCCCAATGTCATTTTCAAAGAAATAGAAATAAAAAAGATCCTAAAATACATATGGAACCACTAAGGACTCCAAACAGACAACACAATCCTGAGAACAAAGAACATAGATGGAGGCTTCTCACTTCCTGACTTCAAAACACATTACAAAGCCACAGGAATCAAAACTGTACAGTACTGACATAGAAACAGATACATAGGCCTAAAGACCAGAATAAATAACCCCCAAGAAAACACATAGATACATGGCCAAATGAAATTCACCAACCTTCTAAGACAACAAATAGGGAAAGTATAGTTTTTTCAACAGTCAATAGGATGAAAATATAACTTACAGAAAGATTACAAACATATATCAGAAAAGGAGCTAATATACAAAACATCAAAGAAAAACACTACAACTCAAATGCAAACTAAGTTAAAAAAATAAAAAGGGCAAATAACTGGGTTCAGAAATGTGCAAAGACTTAAATAAGACATTTCCTGAAAAAGACATACAAATGGCTAACAAATATAGGAAAAGGTTCTCAACCTCACTAATCATCAGGGCAATGCAAATCAACACCTCATACCTGTTAGGCTGTGTATTATAAAGAAAAAAATTAACAGTTTAAGGCCAAGATGTGGGGAATTGGAAACTTTGTACACTGCTGGTGGGAATGTAAAATGGTGCCGCTATTATGAAAAAGAGTATGGGGGTTCCTTATAAAATTATAAACAGAAATATCATATGATTCAGCAATCACAGTTCTGGGTATATATCCAAAGGAAATTAAATCAGTATCACAATGAGATGAACATAGGTTCATTGCAGCATTCTACACAATAGCCTAGATATGCAACCAACTTCACAAAACAAGTAAGTGTCCTGTGCCTGAGCTAACCTTAGGTACTTCAAAACTACTCTGTAAGTCTCTTAGCCCCTTAGAGAGGATGAAAGCAATATTAGAGTTAAAAGAAACTTGTACCAATTCCCTTAGTCTGGAATGCTGAAACAAAAGTTCTACAACAGAGGAAGCCTCATAAACACACAACGCCTGCCAGGGTTTACCCCAGCCTTGGAAGAACTGGGAAGGATAAGACCAAGGCAGGCCTGAGGAAAGGGCAGAGGGTAGGCAGGACTGGGGAGTGGGGAGCAGGGGCAGGGCTGTCTGGACGGAGCAGTGGGTTGTAAGAAGACAGTGACCCTGGGTCCCGCTGCCTTGAGTCTCTGTCCTGGGCCTGGTGAATTCCAGGAGACCAGGTTAGCAGGGCTGTGAGAGCCAGTGTGTGAAGAAGCCCAGCAGCCCCTTCACACAGTCCTCTAGAATTCCTGCCGGCCATGAAGGGTCTTTAGGATCAGCTGGACGTGGACCCCTCTCAAATGGAAGCATGTCAGCACATCAGCCTTGGGAGGTGCTGAGGCTGAAATGAGGAGACTGAGCACATGCAGTGATCCCAAATCACGTGTTCTGTGACTCTTCCACCTCTGGGAGCGTGCTTTCCATGAGGAATAAACAGCGAGGACAAAAGTAAGATGAAGCTACAAGTCCTGAAAGTGTAGAGGGAGAGAGTTCAACTCTCATCCACCACCTGACACAAAGTATAAGAACTTGTTCTCCAGTGTCAAGTGACTATGAGAGTTTTGTTCCCACTAGGATATGGCCATCATACGTGAATGTAAAAAGGAAACCAAAATCCTTGGTGCAAAATACCCTCCAGGTACCGAACAGAAACGAACCTTTCATTTTTGGCAGTGAAAAAGCAATGAAAGAGTAGTCTTGTGAGAAAGAAAATTTCTGAATGGCAAAGCAAGAAAAGAAGCACAGTACAGTCAAAGGACATGGACACGATAACTCTATTTTATCATTAAAGTTTGGAAAGAACAAATCAGAATTCTACACATATTTCCTTCTTCTTCCTGATTTCATATTCACCTTCCTTAGTTTCTAAAGAACCGGGTGGAACCCCAGTGTTCTAGGAATTGTCTCGCTTTAGATCCTACCTGAGAGTTGTTCCCTATGTGAATCGTCATCAGCATCACTGCTATGTATGCTCTCCACGATCCATTCTGTATGAACACAACCATGAACATAAAGTTATTATACAAGTTGACCCACCCATTTCTCCTACTCAACTTGCTGGCTCACACAGCATCACCCTGGTCTTCCCTCCAGGTTCTCAGACCTCCCCTGTGCTCTGTGCAGACAGAGTCCTTCAATAAGATCTTGATCACAGTTGAAAATTTCAAATGAGGGAGAGATGCTGAGAAAATCACCTTTCGACCCCTCACTTCTATAGACCCATTTATAGCTTTCACCATCAACCTTACCAACCTGAAATTCCAGATGTTACAGACACACTTGAAACATGGCTACTGTGACCAAGCAATTGTGTGTTTCTTGCATTTTTTAATAGAATGAGTTAATTATTGTTTGAACTAAATTAATTATAAATAGACACATTTGGTTAGTGGCTACCACACTGGAAAGCTCAGGTGTAAGAAATCCAAAGATGAGAAAGAGGCAACCAGCCACCCTTCCCCTGGTTGTTCTTTACTGCAGAAAATTTGATGGCCTGATCTGATCATTAGTATGTAGGTATATCTTGGGCTCTTGGACCCACGCCAGGCATTGGGAGAGTCCTTGTGGACACTGAAATAGTACAGTCAACACTCAGATCCAAGAGGAATTCCCAGCAAGGGGCCCACTTGTAGACAGAGGTGAAGGGCATGGCCCAGTACACCTGTATTAGACATAATCAGAGAGTAGGTGCAGAGGGGAGGGAGGGATTTCACTCTCTCCATGAGTCCATCCTTCTCACCCCTGACTCTAGAAGACCTGAGGAAGGCAGTGGAAAAGGCCCCGTAGGAGGTGAAAAATTTGTATACTGAAAACTAAAGGACATTGCAGAAAGAAATTAAAGAAGAGACAAATAATTGGAATGATATAAGATGTTCATAGACTGGATTATTAAATACTGTTGGCATTTCTATACTACATATAGTGATGTACACATATATCACAACAACCCACAAAATTCCATGTCATTATTATAGAAGTGGACAGAATCCTAAAATACATATGGAACCCCCCACAAGTAGATAAAACAAACTTGAGAGCAAAGAGCAATGATGGAGATTAACACTTCCTGAACTCAAAACACATAACAATGCCACAGTAGTCAACACAGTCTGCTAGTGGCATCAAGACAGTGAGATAGACCAATGAAATATAATAGAGAGACCCCAAATAAACGCACATATATATGGCCAACTGATCTTGGCCAAGATTCTAAGATTACCAAGTGAAGAAAGGATAGTCTCTTCAACAATCAACAGAATGAAAAGGCAACCTATAGGATGGGAGGAAATATGTGTAAACCTTGTATATGAATAAGGGACCAATATCCAGAATATATAAGAAACTACAACAAGTCAATTACAAAAAAACAGCGGGCAAATTACTGAGTTTAAAAATGGGTAAAAAGCTTCACTAGACATTTCTCCATAAAGACATACAAGTGGTCAATCTACATATGAAAAGTTGCTCAACATCGCTAAGCATCAGGGAAATGGAAATCAAGCCACAAGGAGATATCACTCACACCTGTTAGGATGTGTATTATAAAAAGACAATTAGGTCTTCCCTGGTGGCACAGTGGTTGAGAGTCCGCCTGCCGATGCAGGGGACACGTGTTCGTGCCCCAGTCTGGGAGGATCCCACATGCCACTGAGCGGCTGGGCCCATGAGCCATGGCCGCTGAGCCTGTGTGTTTGGAGCCTGTGCTCCGCAACGGGAGAGCCCACCACAATGAGAGGCCCGTGTACTGCAAAAAAAAAAAAAAAAAAGAAAAGAAAAAAGAAAGAAAATTAATGGACGTTGGCAAAGATGTGAAGAATTGGAACTCCTGTACCCTGTTTTGTACCCTGTAGTAATGTAAAATGGCCATTATGGAAAAGAGAATGGAGGTCCCCCAAAAATTATTAAGAGAACTATCATAAAATCCACAATAACTCATTTAGGTTTATATACAAAGGAGATAAAACAAGAATGTCCAAGAGATATCTACAATCTCATGTCCATTGCAGCATTATACACAATTCACAACATAGGAAAACTGCCTAGTGTCCATGAGAAGATGAATTAATAAAGAAAATGTGGTGTATACATACAGTGGAATTTGATTCAGTCTTTGAAAAAGAAGGAAATCCTGCCATTTGTAGCAACACGAAAGAACTTGGAGGACATTTGTAAGAGTGAAATAAGCCAGTCACAGAAGGTCAAAAACTGAAAGAAAACTCCGAGAAGCAAAGAGTAGAAGGGTGGTTCCAAGAGTTGGCAGGAGGTTGACATGGGAAGTCTCTGTTCAATGGTAAGAATGTGTTATTTCAAAATGGAAAAGTTCTAGACACATGCTGTACAACAAGGTGCATGTAGTCAACAGGACTGCCTGGACATTTTTCAAAACTTGTTAAGAAGCTGGATTTCATCGTATGTGTACTTTTACAACAATAAAATACACATATGTAAAATAAATACAAAGTGGAAAAAGGGGAAAAAAGAAGAAAAATAAGGAAAGGGAGTCAACAGAGGGAAAGAAGGAAGCAGGAAGGGTCTCGAATGTACACAGGTATCAGGAGATAATGGGAGAGAAGCTCCTCTCCCCAGGCTTTAAAGAAGACATCTCTCCAGAGTTCACTCCAGCAAGAGGGGGATGTCCTTTCTCTTCCCCATTCAACCAGAAGTGCCAATAGCATCCTAAGTGTGGCCCACGCTGTGCTCAGGTGTACACTTTTCCTTGATCTCTAAACCAACCACCCCTGACTCCCCATGGCTCAGGTGCCCTTCCTGTATCTCCTTCCACTTCACTAAAGCATTTCCCTCTTCAAGTCCAGCCCGAAGCTCCAATCCTGTCCTCACACGTGGGGTCCACTGGGCGGGTCTCTGAGTTCTTAAGAGCCTCCCTGTGAGTAGCAGGCACTGAATCGCACACCAGGGTTCCCCTCAGCACCATCAGTAATCTACCACCTAGGGATTCAGGATTTCTAGAACAACTTTACTCATACACAGTCTCTTGGGTAAACAAGTGACATTTTACAATCAAGCATTTTCAGTTTTTTCTTTGGTGGGGAAAATATTGACACATATAAGGCAATCATATTCTATTAAAGTATGTATTTCTCAAAGGACTCACTATCGAAAAAAAATTTTTAAGTATAACTTTCCATGTTTTAATTGACTTTACTCCCAGACTTGTTTGCTTGCAAAAGCCTTCAGAAAATACCAAGAACCTACTTCATCTGGCAGTTTGCACAGCAACATGAGTGGAGATGCTCTTGTCACACTGCTTGGTTTCTCTCTCCCACCTTGCAAAGCACAACCTCCTGTCTGCCCTCCTGGGAAGGGAGCCAGTGCCCACCTTGAGCTCAATCACTGGGGTAGATCTCTTGGTTCTGTCTTCAACGTATGCAGTGTTCCTTGCCCAGCACACAGAAACAGGCCCGGCACAAGTGATGGAAGACAGACTTTCCACAGGAGAAGGACATTTCGTTTCCTTAGCACAGAATCCGATAGTGAATATTAGCCTCAAAGGAGAAAGGTGGAGTGAATTTCCTCCATCTACTCCTGGAGGCTCCTTCTTTCTCGGACTCCTCCAGAACTGGGTGTGGCATGTGGGTACAAGCATGGGCTCCCTGCAAAAGGAAGGAGGCCTGCCTAGCACTAGGTGCTTCAGGTAAGGGGGGAGGACTCATCCCGAGGCTCTAATAGGAAACAGTTAGAATGAGGGAAGTGGCAGACAGATGTATCATAACCATTCAGAATGCTATGAGACCTACTAAGAGATGAGATTTCTTATTAAATGAAGTTGTAATTGACCCAGTAGTAGGGATGCTGAAACCCAGTTTTGTTCATTAAGATACCAGCCATTGGGCAACTATGTCCGTGCACCACAACTACTAAGCCTGTGCCGTAGAGCCTGCAAGTCACTACTGAGCCCATGTGCCACAACTATTGAAGCCCATGCACCTAGAGCCCGTGCTCTGGAACAACAGAAGCCACCGAAATGAGAAGCCCGCACACTGCAACGAAGACCCAACACAGCAAAAAGAAAAAAAAAAAAAAAAGAATCCAGTAAACATTTGCCTGGGTGGTGATAGGATTTGTTTTCCAGGTTAAATGAGGCTCACTTGGTATAAAATCAATGCACACACTGAAAGTGTACAGTTTATTTACTTTAATATCCATACCCATTCATGATACAGTGGTGATGGGAATATTTTCTAGAAAGTTGGCACCAGTAACAGTGATGTTTAGGGGAACATAAATCAAGGGAAACACAACACAAAAAGTTCACATACACACACAGAATCATCCCACTCATTTCACATACAGACACACCCTGTCTCATGCACACAAACCTACACCACCTAACCGTAATACAGCTTCTTCCTGGGACTATAGTAATTGGTCACATTACTTGTAAATCACTTTCTATCACCAGGACACCTACTCTCATTCCCAGCACAAATTTGGAATCAGTTTGCCCTCTACACTAAAACCAGCAAGAATGTCCCACTTTCTTATCTTCAAAGTTCTTCCTCCCCAAGTGACTGATTCCAAAATACATACCGTTTTCACGTTCTGGGAAGGCCACCTGCAATTACAGAAGAGAAAACACTATGAGGATAAGATCACAGTGATGCTCAGGTCTTTTGTTCATTTGCTGACAGTAGAAAACCTCATAAGAAACAGTGGTCCAGGGAACCCAGCAAGGGTTATCAGAGCAAACCTACTCAGGCTGAAAGGCAAGAACTTTGCTGGGAGGATGGAACTTCTAAGTCCATTTAGGTTCGAAATTACAGAATTCTTTGCCTAGAGGAAAAATCGCTGCAGGAGAGAGAGCTCCATACTCTACAGGCTGTAATGGATGCTGTCAATCGTAATGTCCTGTGGAATCAGGCTCCATGAGTTGGTAATAGACTCTCACTCCACATTCTCCCAACCAAGGGAATTGTATGTATCTGGAAGGAATACCCTCAAATATTCATAACTTAATTCTATTGTAAGAGAAATAAAGCAATATTTCTATCTCAGACCAGAAAAAATCCAGCTTACCTTGGGGATCCACGGAGGCTTTTCTCCTGTCCTATCATGGTGCAGGTCATTCGCCACATCCTCAGGGAGAGCTGGAGGGACACAGAGTAACTGTCAGGACACTGGTGCTGCGGCTCAGGAATTACTCAGGGGCTTTCTTCTCGATGAGGACATGGGGTGGTGTGTATGGATGTGGGAGGTTAGTAAGTGTGGGCTGAGCTGCTGTTGGGCCATCCTCTTTGGGGGATGAAGGAAGGCAAAGGACAAGAGGAAGGAAATGAAAACAGAGCTTTGGCTTTCTAGCTAAGGGGAGCCTAATCAGACGGGAAGGGTCGATCTAAAAAATGGTAAACACTAAAATGCATGCTCTGTTTCAATGACACAGACCCATGACCCATCCTGCCTCTTTTGAGCTTCTGCTAAATTGCCACTGTCTCTTGATTTTTCCCAGATCACTCTTTCCCCAGCATCCACAATGCCAGCTACTGTATTTATCATGTCTTCTGTTGTATGATATTTTATACTTGATTAACAGCAACCTCCATTAAAGGACTGAATTCAATCCTAGACAAAATATGCTATATTTATTCACTAATCACTTGTCTTAAAGAAAATCAAATACACAAGATTTGACAAAACTGAAATCCTACCATTTAGATACAGCCACTATCAATCGTATCATATTTTTCTCCCAGTCTTTGTTTTCTATACAATGTACGTATGCCCACTGAGTCAGGGGCTGTGCATACTCTAGGGAGCTGTTCCATAAGTGGGACACTTCGTTATGAAGAGGGAGCCCGGACTGAGCACAGCCTGTCTCTAACCCAGCTGTGCAGGAGAAGTGTACAGGCTAACAGTCAGGTTCCACTTTGAGTCCTTGCGTGTGGGCTACAGGAATTGACCAATGCTAAGGCTTATGCTAATGATATCCAATACAATAAAATAGCTCCCTGATTCTTATCTGCTTTTGGCCTTGTTTAAGCAATGACACCAGCACTGACAGATATGACCTGTATTGTATACATGGGGTCTCACACCTCTCAGAGTCTGTGAGCTGACCAGGAGAATGCAGGTCCTGATGTGAATTTCACATTAATGACTGTGCCAAAGTCAACTGATAAGTCCACCCATAGCTGCCCTGGATTCTGTGACCACTAAGGCCACCTGATAGGCAAGTTCTGGACCTTTGGAGATGCTAGGACTTCCAGCCAAGGATACGGATGCAGGGACTCCCTTGCTCCATGACTGAGGACCCCTTGGCTAAGTGGTAAGTGCAGGTCAGGGATCCAGAGCACCCACCCCTGGGTTCTCAGTATGGCTTTTCCACTTAGGAGGTCAAGAGCTTAGAACATTTATCTCTGCACCATCTCCTGAGGAAAAGGAATATTAACCAAATCTGGGCAACAGCTGTGTTGAGGGAAGAACATGCAAACAGCTTCACAACCACATAAGGGTCCTGTGCCTGAGCTAACCTTAGGTACTTCAAAACAACTCCGTAAGTCTCTTAGCCCCTTAGAGCGGATGAAAGCAATATTAGAGTTAAAAGTAACTTGTCCCAATTCCCTTAGTCTGGAACACTCAAACAAAATTCTACAGCAGAGGAAGTCTCATAAACACACAGCACCTGCCTGGGTTTACCCCAGCCTTGGAAGAACTGGGAAGGATAAGACCAAGGCAGGCCTGAGGAAAGGTCAGAGGGTAGGCAGGACTGGGGTGTGGGGAGCAGGGGCAGGGCTGTGTGTGTGGACGGAGAAGTGGGTTGTAAGAAGAGCAGTGACCCTGGGTCCTGCTGCCCTGAGTCTCTGTCCTGGGCCTGGTCAACACCAGGAGACCAGGTCAGCAGGGCTGTGAAAGCAAGTGTGTAAAGAAGCCCAGCAGCCCCTTCACACAGCCCTCTAGAATTTCTGCCGCCCATGGAGGGTCTCTAGGGTAGCTGGACGTGGACCCCTCTCAAATGGAAGCATGTCAGCACATCAGCTTTGGGGAAGTTTTGAGGCTGAGATAAGCTCAAGGAGACTGAGCACATGCAGTGATCCCAGAGCACGAGTTCTGTGACTCATCCATCTCTGGGTCTGTCCTTTACAAGAGGAACTAACAGTGAGCACAAAATATGAGGTGAAGCCACAAGCCCTGAAAGTGCAGAGGGAGACAGTTCACTTCTCATCCACCACCTCACCCTTTCTAGAAGAATTTGGTCTCAAGTTTCAAGGGCCCATGGGTTTTGACCCACAGGTTCTGTCCATCATAGGTCAATATGCAAAAGAAAACAAACTCTACTGTGCACAATAACCTAGATGTGCTAACCAGAAAACAAACTTCCATATTAGGCAGTGACAAGCACAAGAAAGAGCAGCTCATGTGCAAAAGATCAGTTTTGATGAGCAAATCAAGAAAAGGTGATTATAGAGCACAGTCACGTCTAAGGACACAATTGCTCTCTATTGTATCATTAAAATGTGAAAAAAACAAGTCAGAACTCTACACATATTTCATTCTTATTTCTGATTTCATATCCACCTTCCTCAGTCTCCAAAGCAGGAGATATAACCCTAAAATTCCAGGAACCCTCTGCCATTAGATCCTACCTAAGTGTTGTTCCTACCTGTATCCTTTTCTTTATCACGGCCACAAATGCTATTCAAAGGCAATTCTGTAGAAACACGAATATGAATTTACAAGTCTTATGGATACATTTAAAATGTGACTAATGTGACTAATGAGATATTTTATTTTCTTTTATTTTAATACACTGAGTTAATCATTGATTGAATTAAATAAATTATAACAGGCACATCTAGCTAGTAGCTACCACACTGTAATACACATCCCTCTCTCTCTCTCTCTCCTATATATATATATATATATATATAAGTATATTTATATATAAAATATATGGAGGATGTTACCACCGCTCCCCTGGTTATTCCCCTCTGTATGGTCTACCTATTCAAGATGGCTGTTTGCTGATGGTTTACCAAAGGAAAAACCACTGCCCCGTGAAGTTACTTAGCCCAAGGGGTAAGAGGGATGTGTCCCTCTGCAGTTTCCCTGGTAAGCGATGAGCCCATCTGCTGTCAATTCCCCCTTTAACTGGTAGCCTGCCTATTCCGCGCAGAGAGAAGCATGCTGCTACTGCTGCTGCTGCGTTCTGCCTGCCATCGGCTATCTACAGTGGGATGTCTCTCCAGGACCACTTTGCTTCTGACGTGAAACATCTCCCATTTATTAAACCATGAATGTCTCTGTCCCTGACTTCGGGCTCTTTCCTTAGCCCTGAGGCTGAGCAAGTACAGGGCTTGCAGGCGTGAGAGGTGCAGCCCAACACCTTCTGCAGGGCAGTTTGCTGGCCAGATTTGATGATTCATTTGTAGGTGTTTCCTAGGCTCATGCACACTTGCCAGGCACTCATGAGACCCTGGGGACACTGAAACAGTAATGTCAACACCCAGATCCTAGAGGAATTCCCGACAGGTGTTCCACTTGAGGGGAGAGGTAATGAGCATGGCCCAGTGCACCTGTGCTAGACATAATCAGCGAGCAGGTGCAGAAGGGAGGGAGGGACATTCACTCACTTCCTGAGGCCATCCTTCTCAACACTGCCTCTGAAAAATCCAGGGAAGGAAGGGACAAAATGCCCTTAGAAGGTAAATGGCCTGTACACTGAAAACTACAAACCACTGCTGAGAGAATTAAACAAGGAACAAATAATTGAAATGACATATCATATTCATAGACTGGAGACTTATTATTGTTGACATTTCTACACTACCCGAAGGTAAGTATTAATTCACTGTACTACCTATCAAAATCCCAATGTCATTTTCAAAGTAAAAGAAAAAATAATCCTAAAATACATATGGAACTACTAAGGACTCCAAACAGACAAAACAATCCTGAGAACAAAGAACATAGATGGAGGCTTCTCACTTCCTGACTTCAAAACACATTACAAAGCCACAGGAATCAAAACTGTATGGTACTGACATAGAAACAGATACATAGGCCTAAAGACCAGAATAAATAACCCCCAAGAAAACTCATAGATACATGGCCAAATGAAATTCACCAACCTTCTAAGACAACAAATAGGGAAAGTATAGTTTTTTCAACAGTCAATAGGATGAAAATATAACTTACAGAAAGATTACAAACATATATCAGAAAAGGAGCTAATGTTCAAAACATCTAAGAAAAACACTACAACTCAAATGCAAAATACGTTAAAAAATTAAAAAGGGCAAATAACTGGGTTCAGAAATGTGAAAGACTTAAATAAGACATTTCCTGAAAAAGACATACAAATGGCTAACAAATATAGGAAAAGGTTCTCAACCTCACTAATCATCAGGGCAATGCAAATCAACACCTCATACCTGTTAGGCTGTGTATTATAAAGAAAATAATTAACAGTTTAAGGCCAAGATGTGGGGAATTGGAAACTTTGTACACTGCTGGTGGGAATGTAAAATGGTGCCACTATTATGAAAAAGAGTATGGGGGTTCCTTATAAAATTATAAACAGAAATATCATATGATTCAGCAATCAGAGTTCTGGGTATATATCCAAAGGAAATTAAATCAGTATCACAATGAGATGAACATAGGTTCATTGCAGCATTCTCCAAAATAGCCTAGATATGCAACCAACTTCACAAAACAAGTAAGTGTCCTGTGCCTGAGCTAACCTTAGGTACTTCAAAACAACTCCGTATGTCTTTAGCGCCTTAGAGAGGATGAAAGCAATATTAGAGTTAAAAGTAACTTGTACCAATTCCCTTAGTCTGGAATACTGAAACAAAAGTTCTACAGCAGCGGAAGCCTCATAAACTCATAGCACCTGCCAGGGTTTACCCCAGCCTTGGAAGAACTGGGAAGGATAAGACCAAGGCAGGCCTGAGGAAAGTTCAGAGGGTAGGCAGGACTGGGGAGTTGGGAGCAGGGGCAGGTGTGTCCGGATGGAGCAGTGGGTTGTAAGAAGTGCAGTGACCCTGGGTCCTGCTGCCCTGAGTCTCTGTCCTGGGCCTCTTCAATTCCAGGAGACCAGGTTAGCAGGGCTATGAGAGCCAGTGTGTGAAGCGAGCCCAGCAGCCCCTTCACACAGTCCTCTAGAATTCCTGCTGGCCATGAAGCGTCTGTAGGGGCAGCTGGAGGTGGACCCCTCTCAAATGGAAGCATGTCAGCACATCAGCCTTGGGAGGTGCTGAGGCTGAAATGAGGAGACTGAGCACATGCAGTAGATCCCAAATCTGTGTGTGTTCTGTGACTCTTCCACCTCTGGGAGCGTGCTTTCCATGAGGAATAAACAGTGAGGACAAAAGTAAGATGAAGCTACAAGTCCTGAAAGTGTAGAGGGAGAGAGTTCAAGTCTCATCCACCACCTGACACTCACTATAAGAAGTTGTTCTCCAGTGTCAAGTGACTATGAGAGCTTTGTTCCCACTAGGATATGGCCATCATACGTGAATGTAAAAAGGAAACCAAAATCCTTGGTGCTAAATACCCTCCAGGTACCAAACAGAAACGAAGCTTTCATCTTTGGCAGTGAAAAAGCAATGAAAGAGTAGTCTTGTGAGAAAGAAAATTTCTGAATGGCAAAGCAAGAAAAGATGACTATAAGCACAGTACAGTCAAAGAACATGGACACAATAACTCTATTATATCATTAAAATTTGGAAAGAACAAATCAGAATTCTACACATATTTCCTTCTTCTTCCTGATTTCATATTCACCTTCCTTAGTTTCTAAAGAAGTGGGTGGAACCCAAGTGTTCTAGGAATTGTCTACTTTAGATCCTACCTGAGAGTTGTTCCCTACGTGAATCGTCATCAGCATCACTGCTATGTATGCTCTCCACCATGCATTCTGTACAAACACAACCATGAGCATAAAGTTATTATACAAGTTAACCCACCCATTTCTCCTACTCGACTTGCTGGCTCACACAGCATCACCCTGGTCTTCCCTCCAGGTTCTCAGACCTCCCCTGTGCTCTGTGCAGACAGAGTCCTTCAATAAGATATTGATCACAGTTGAAAATTTCAAATGAGGGAGAGATGCTGAGAAAATCACTTTTCGACCCCTCACTTCTATTGACCCATTTATAGCTTTCACCATCAACCTTACCAACCTGGAATTCCAGATGTTACAGACACACTTCAAACATGGCTAGTGTGACCAAGCAATTGTGTGTTTTTTGCATTTTTTAATAGAATGAGTTAATTATTGCTTGAAATAAATTAATTATAAATAGACACATTTGGTTAGTGGCTACCACACTGGAAAGCTCAGGTGTAAGAAATCCAAAGATGAGAAAGAGGCAATCAGCCCACCCACCCCTAGTTGTTCTTTACTGCAGAAAATTTGATGCCCTGATATGATCATTCGTATGTAGGTATACCTTTGGCTCTTGAACCCATGCCAGATATTGGGAGAGTCCTTGTGGACACTGAAATAGTACAGTCAACACTCAGATCCAAGAGGAATTCCCAGCAAGGGGCCCACTTGTAGACAGAGGAGAAGGGCATGGCCCAGTACACCTGTATTAGACATAATCAGAGAGTAGGTGCAGAGGGGAGGGAGGGATTTCACTCTCTCCATGAGTCCATCCTTCACACCCCTGACTCTAGAAGACCTGAGGAAGGCAGTGGAAAAGGGCCCATCGGGTGAGGAAAATTTGTATACTGAAAACTACAGAATATTGTGGAAAGAATTTAAAGAAGAGACAAGTAATTGGAATGACATACCATATTCATAGACTGGATTATTAAATACTGTTGGCATTTCTATACTACATAAAGTGATGTTCACATATATCGCAACATCCCATATAATTCCATGTCATTATTATAGAAGTGGACAGAATCCTAAAATACATATGGAACCCCCACAAGTAGATAAAACAATCTTGAGAGCATAGAGCAATGATGGAGATTAACACTTCCTCAACTCAAAACACATAACAATGCCACAGTAGTCAAAACAGTCTGCTACTGGCATCAAGACAGTGAGATAGACCAATGAAATATAATAGAGAGACCTCAAATAAATGCACATATATATGGCCAACTGATCTTGGCCAAGGTTCTAAGATTACCAAGTGAAGAAAGGATAGTCTCTTCAACAATCAACAGAATGAAAAGGCAATCTATAGGATGGGAGGAAATATGTGTAAACCTTGAATCTGAATAAGGGACCAATATCCAGAATATATAAGAAACTACAACAAGTCAATTACAAAAAAACAGCGGGCAAATAACTGAGTTTAAAAATGGGTAAAAAGCTTCACTAGACATTTCTCCATAAAGACATACAAGTGGTCAATCTACATATGAAAACTTGCTCAACATTGCTAAGCATCATGGAAACGGAAATCAAGCCACAAGGAGATATCAGTCACACCTCTTAGAATGTGTATTATAAAAAGACAATTAGGGCTTTCGTGGTGCCACACTGGTTGAGAGTCTGCCTGCCGAGGCAGGGGACACGTGTTCGTGCCCCAGTCTGGGAGGATCCCACATGCCGCTGAGCGCCTGGGCCCATGAGCCATGTAAGCTGAGCCTGTGCTCCGCAACGGGATAGCCCACAACAATGAGAGGCCCGTGTACTGCAAAAAAAAAAAAAAGAAAAAAAAAAGAAATAAAATTAATGGATGCTGGCAAAGATGTGAAGAAGTGAAACATGTGTACCCTGTTTTGTATCCTGTAGTAATGTAAAATGGTGTAGCCATTATGGAAAACAGAATGTTGATCCCCCCCCAAAATTATTAAGAGAACTATCATAAAATCCAGCAATCACTCATTTAGGTTTATATACCAAGGAGATAAAACAAGAATGTCCAAGAGATATCTACAATCTCATGTCCACTGCAGCATTATACACAATACACAACATAGGAAAACTGCCTAGTGTCCATGGGAAGATGAATTAATAAAGAAAATGTGGTGTATACATACAGTGGAATGTCATTCAGTCTTTGAAAAAGAAGGAAATCCTGCCATTTGCAGCAACACAAAAGAACTTGGAGGACATTTGTAAGAGTGAAATAAGCCAGTCATAGAAGGTCAAAAACTGAAAGAAAACTCTGCGAAGCAGAGAGTAGAAGGGTGGTTCCAAGATCTGGCGGGAGGTTGACATGGGAAATCTCTGTTCAATAGTTAGAATGTGTTATTTGCAAAATGGAAAAGTTCTAGACACATGCTGTACAACAAGGTGCATGTAGTCAACAGGACTGACTGGACATTTCAAAACTTGTTAAGACGTTGGATTTCATTGTATGTGTACTTTTACAACAATAAAATATACATATGTAAAATAAATACAAAGTGGAAAAAGGGGAAAAAAGAAGAAAAATAAGGAAAGGGAGTCAACAGAGGGGAAGAAGAAAGCAGGAAGGGTCTCGAATGTACACAGGTATCAGGAGATAATGGGAGAGAAGCTCCTCTCCCCAGGCTTTAAAGAAGACATCTCTCCAGAGTTCACTCCAGCAAGAGGGGGATGTCCTTTCTCTTCCCCATTCAACCAGAAGCGCCAATAGCATCCTAAGTGTGGCCCAGGCTGTGCTCAGGTGGACACTTTTCCTTGATCTCTAAACCAAACACCCCTGACTCCCTATGGCTCAGGTGCCCTTCCTGTATCTCCTTCCACTTCTCTAAAGCATTTCCCTCTTCAAGTCCAGCCCGAGGCTCTAATCCTGTCCTCACACGTGGGGCCCACTGGGCGCGTCTCTAAGTTCTTAAGAGCCTCCCTGTGAGTAGCAGGCACTGAATCACACACCAGGGTTTCCCTCAGCACCATCAGGAAACTATGACCTAGGGATTGAGGATTTCTAGAACAACTTTACTCATACACCGTTTCTTGGGTAAACAAGTGACATTTTACAATCAAGCATTTTCAGTTTTTGCTTTGGTGGGGAAAATATTGACACATATAAGGCAATCATATTCTATTAAAGTATGTATTTCTCAAAGGACTCACTATCGAAAAAAAAATTTTAAGTATAACTTTCCATGTTTTAATTGACTTTACTCCCAGACTTGTTTGCTTGCAAAAGCCTTCAGAAAATACCAAGAACCTACTTCACCTGGCAGTTTGCACAGCAACATGAGTGGAGATGCTCTTGTCACACTGCTTGGTTTCTCTGTCCCACCTTGTAAAGCACAACCTCCTGTCCGCCCTCCTGGGAAGGGAGCCAGTGCCCACCCTGAGCTCAATCCTTGGGGTAGATCTCTTGGTTCTGTCTTCACTGTATGCAGTGTTTCTTGCACAGCACACAGAAACAGGGCCAGCACAACTGATGGAAAACAAACTTTCCACAGGAGAAGGACATTTCGTTTCCTTAGCACAGAATCCGATAGTGAATATTAGCCTCAAAGGAGAAAGGTGGAGTGAATTTCCTCCATCTACTCCTGGAGGCTCCTTCTTTCTCGGACTCCTCCAGAACTGGGTGTGGCATGTGGGTACAAGCATGGGCTCCCTGCAAAAGGAAGGAGGCCTGCCTAGCACTAGGTGCTTCAGGTAAGAGGGGAGGACTCATCCCGAGGCTCTAATAGGAAACAGTTAGAATGAGGGAAGTGGCAGACAGATGTATCATAACCATTCAGAATGCTATGAGACGTACTAAGAGATGAGATTTCTTATTAAATGAAGTTGTAATTGGCCCAGTAGTAGGCATGCTGAAACCCAGTTTTGTTCACTAAGAATCCACCCATGGAGCAACTAAGCCCGTGCACAACAACTACTAAGCCTGTGCTCTAGAGCCGCAGGTCAAGGCCAAGATGTCGGGAATTGGAAACATTGTACGCTGCTGGTGGGAATGTAAAATGGTGCCGCTATTATGAAAAAGAGTATGGGGGTTTCTTATAAAATTATAAACAGAAATATCATATGATTCAGCAATCACAGTTCTGGGTATATATCCAAAGGAAATTAAATCAATATCACAATGAGATGAACTTAAGTTCATTGCAGCATTCTCCAAAATAGCCTAGATATGCAACCAACTTCACAAAAGAAGTAAGTGTCCTGTGCCTGAGCTAATCTTACGAACTTCAAAACAACTCCGTAAGTCTCTTAGCCCCTTAGAGAGGATGAAAGCAATATTAGAGTTAAAAGTAACTTGTCCCAATTCCCTTAGTCTGGAATACTGAAACAAAATTCTACAGCAGAGGAAGCCTTATAAACACACAGCACCTGACAGGGTTTACCCCAGCCTTGGAAGAACTGGGAAGGATAAGACCAAGGCAGGCTTGAGGAAAGGTCAGAGGGTATGCAGGACTGGAGCGTGGGGAAAAGGGGCAGGGCTGGCCAGATGGAGCAGTGGGTTGTAAGAAGAGCAGTGACCCTGAGTCCTGCTGCCCTGAGTCTCTGTCCTGGGCCTGGTCAGTCAATTCCAGGAGACCAGGTTAGCAGGGCTGTGAGAGCCAGTGTGTGAAGAAGCCCAGCAGCCCCTTCACACAGTCCTCTAGAATTCCTGCTGGCCATGAAGGGTCTTTAGGGGCAGCTGGACGTGGAGCCCTCTCAAATGGAAGCATGTCAGCACATCAGCCTTGGGAGGTGCTGAGGCTGAAATGAGGAGACTGAGCACATGCAGTGATCCCAAAGCATGTGTTCTGTGACTCATCCAGCTCAGGGAGCGCATTTTCCATGAGGAATCAACAGTGAGGACAAAAGTAAGATGAAGCTACAAGTCCTGAAAGTGTAGAGGGAGAGAGTTCAAGTCTCATCCACCACCTGACACTCACTATAAGAAGTTGTTCTCCAGTGTCAAGTGACTATGAGAGCTTTGTTCCCACTAGGATATGGCCATCATACGTGAATGTAAAAAGGAAACCAAAATCCCTGGTGCAAAATACACTCCAGGTACCAAACAGAAACGAACCTTTCATCTTTGGCAGTGAAACAGCAATGAAAGAGTAGTCTTGTGAGAAAGAAAATTTCTGAATGGCAAAGCAAGAAAAGATGACTATAAGCACAGTACAGTCAAAGGACACGGACACAATAACTCTATTATATCATTAACTTGGAAAGAACAAATCAGAATTCTACACATATTTCCTTTTTCTTCCTGATTTCATATTCACCTTCCTTAGTTTCTAAAGAACCGGGTGGAACCCAAGTGTTCTAGGAATTGTCTCCCTTTAGATCCTACCTGAGAGTTGTTCCCAACGTGAATCGTCATCAGCATCACTGCTATGTATGCTCTCCACGATCCATTCTGTACAAACACAACCATGAGCATAAAGTTATTATACAAGTTGACCCACCCATTTCTCCTACTCGACTTGCTGGCTCACACAGCATCACCCTGGTCTTCCCTCCAGGTTCTCAGACCTCCCCTGTGCTCTGTGCAGACAGAGTCCTTCAATAAGATCTTGATCACAGTTGAAAATTTCAAATGAGGGAGAGATGCTGAGAAAATCACCTTTCGACCCCTCACTTCTATAGACCCATTTATAGCTTTCACGGTCAACCTTACCAACCTGAAATTCCAGATGTTACAGACACACTTGAAACATGGCTAGTATGACCAAGCAATTGTGTGTTTGTTCATTTTTTAATAGAATGAGTTAATTATTGTTTGAACTAAATTAATTATAAATAGACACATTTGGTTAGTGACTACCACACTGGAAAGCTCAGCTGTAAGAAATCCAAAGATGAGAAAGAGGCAACCAGCCACCCTTCCCCTGGTTGTTCTTTACTGCAGATAATTTGATGGCCTGATCTGATCCTTCGTATGTAGGTATATCTTGGGCTCTTGGACCCACGCCAGGCACTGGGAGAGTCCTTGTGGACACTGAAATAGTACAGTCAACACTCAGATCCAAGAGGAATTCCCAGCAAGGGGCCCACTTGTAGACAGAGGTGAAGGGCATGGCCCAGTACACCTGTATTAGATATAATCAGAGAGTAGCTGCAGAGGGGAGGGAGGGATTTCACTCTCTTCATGAGTCCATCCTTCTCACCCCTGACTCTAGAAGACCTGAGGAAGGCAGTGGAAAAGGCCCCGTTGGAGGTGAAAAATTTGTATACTGAAAACTACGGGATATTGCGGAAAGAAATTAAAGAAGAGACAAGTAAAGGGAATGACATACCATGTTCATAGACTGGATTATTAAATACTGTTGGCATTTCTATACTACATAAAGTGATGTACACATATATCGCAACAACCCACAAAATTCCATGTCATTATTATAGAAGTGGACAGAATCCTAAAATACATATGGAACCCCCACAAGTAGATAAAACAATCTTGAGAGCAAAGAGCAATGATGGAGATTAACACTTCCTCAACTCAAAACACAGAACAATGCCACAGTAGTCAACACAGTCTGCTACTGGCATCAAGACAGTGAGATAGACCAATGAAATATAATAGAGAGACCTCAAATAAACGCACATATATATGGCCAACAGATCTTGGCCAAGGTTCTAAGATTACCAAGTGAAGAAAGGATAATCTCTTCAACAATCAACAGAATGAAAAGGAAACCTATAGGATGGGAGGAAATATGTGTAAACCTTGTATCTGAATAAGGGACCAATATCCAGAATATATAAGAAACTACTACAAGTCAATTTCAGAAAAACAGCAGGCAAATAAGTGAGTTTAAAAATGGGTAAAAAGCTACACTAGACATTTCTCCATAAAGGCATACAAGTGGTCAATCTACATATGAAAATTTGCTCAACATCGCTAAGCATCAGGGAAATGGAAATCAAGGCACAAGGAGATATCACTCACACCTGTTAGGATGTGTATTATAAAAGGACAATTAGGGCTTCCCTGGTGGCACAATGGATGAGAGTCCGCCTGCCAAGGCAGGGGACACGTGTTCGTGCCCCGGTCTGGGAGGATCCCACATGCCACTGAGCGGCTGGGCCCATGAACCATGGCTGCTGAGCCTGTGTGTTTGGAGCCTGTGCTCCGCAACGGGAGAGCCCATAACAATGAAAGGCCCATGTACTGCAAAAAAGAAAAAAAAAAGAAAAAAGAAAGAAAATTAATGGATGCTGGCAAAGATGTGAAGAAGTGGAACTTCTGTACCCTGTTTTGTACCCTGTAGTAATGTAAAATGGTGTAGCCATTATGGAAAACAGAATGGAGGTCCCACAAAAATTATTAAGAGAACTCTCATAAAATCCAGCAGTCACTCATTTAGGTTTATATACAAAGGAGATAAAACAAGAATGTCCAAGAGATATCTACAATCTCATGTCCATTGCAGCATTATACACAATACACAACATAGGAAAACTGCCTAGTGTCCATGGGAAGATTAATTAATAAAGAAAATGTGGTGTATACATACAGTGGAATGTCATTCAGTCTTTGAAAAAGAAGGAAATCCTGCCATTTGCAGCAACACGAAAGAACTTGGAGGACATTTGTAAGAGTGAAATAAGCCAGTCACACAAGGTCAAAAACTGAAAGAAAACTCCGAGAAGCAGAGAGTAGAAGGGTGGTTCCAAGAGCTGGCAAGACGTTGACATGGGAAGTCTCTGTTCAATGGTTAGCATGTGTTATTTGCAAAATGGAACAGTTCTAGACACATGCTGTACAACAAGGTGCATGTAGTCAACAGGACTGACTGGACATTTCAAAACTTGTTAAGACGTTGGATTTCATTGTATGTGTACTTTTACAACAATAAAATATACATATGTAAAATAAATACAAAGTGGAAAAAGGGGAAAAAAGAAGAAAAATAAGGAAAGGGAGTCAACAGAGGGAAAGAAGAAAGGAGGAAGGGTCTCGAATGTACACAGGTATCAGGAGATAATGGGAGAGAAGCTCCTCTCCCCAGGCTTTAAAGAAGACATCTCTCCAGAGTTCACTCCAGCAAGAGGGGGATGTCCTTTCTCTTCCCCATTCAACCAGAAGCGCAAATAGCATCCTAAGTGTGGCCCAGGCTGTGCTCAGGTGTACACTTTTCCTTGATCTCTAAACCAGCCACCCCTGACTCCCCATGGCTCAGGTGCACTTCCTGTATCTCCTTCCCCTTCTCTAAAGCATCTCCCTCCTCAAGTGCAGCCTGAGGCTCCAATCCTGTCCTCACACGTGGGGTCCACTGGGCGGGTCTCTGAGTTCTTAACAGCCTCCCTGTGAGTAGCAGGCACTGAATCGCACACCAGGGTTCCCCTCAGCACCAACAGGAAACTACGACCTAGGGATTGAGGATTTCTAGAACAACTTTACTCATACACCGTCTCTTGGGTAAACAAGTGACATTTTACAATCAAGCATTTTCAGTTTTTGCTTTGGTGGGGAAAATATTGACACATATAAGGCAATCATATTCTATTAATGTATGTATTTCCCAAAGGACTCACTATCGAAAAAAAAATTTTAAGTATAACTTTCCATGTTTTAATTGACTTTACTCCCAGACTTGTTTGCTTGCAAAAGCCTTCAGAAAATACCAAGAACCTACTTCACCTGGCAGTTTGCACAGAAACATGAGTGGAAATGCTCTTGTCACACTGCTTGGTTTCTCTGTCCCACCTTGTAAAGCACAACCTCCTGTCCGCCCTCCTGGGAAGGGAGCCAGTGCCCACCCTGAGCTCAATCCCTGGGGTAGATCTCTTGGTTCTGTCTTCACGGTATGCAGTGTTTCTTGCACAGCACACAGAAACAGGGCCAGCACAACTGATGGAAAACAAACTTTCCACAGGAGAAGGACATTTCATTTCCTTAGCACAGAATCCAATAGTGAATATTAGCCTCAAAGGAGAAAGGTGGAGTGAATTTCCTCCATCTACTCCTGGAGGCCCCTTCTTTCTCGGGCTCCTCCAGAGCTGGGTGTGCCATGTGGGTACAAGCATGGGCTCCCTGCAAAAAGAAGGAGGTCTGCCTAGAACTAGGTGCTTCAGGTAAGGGGGGAGGACTCATCCCGAAGCTCTAATAGGAAACAGTTAGAATGAGGGAAGTCCAGATAGATGTATCATAACCATTCAGAATGCTATGAGACCTACTAAGAGATGAGATTTCTTATTAAATGAAGTTGTACTTGACCCTGGAGTAGGGATTCTGAAACCCTGTTTTGTTCACTAAGAATCCAGCCATGGAGCAACTAAGCCCGTGCACCACAACTACTAAGCCTGTGCTCTAGAGCCCGCAAGTCACAACTACTGAGCCCACGTGCCACAACTATTGAAGCCCATGCACCTAGAGCCCGTGGTCTGGAACAACAGTAGCCACCGAAAGGAGAAGCCCGCACAGTGCAACGAAGACCCAACACAGCCAAAAGAAAAAAAAAAAAAAAGAATCCAGTAAACAATTGCCTGGGTGGTGATAGGATTTGTTTTCAAGGTTAAATGAGGCTCAATTGGTATAAAATCAATGCACACACTGAAAGTGTACAGTTTATTTACTTTTATATCCATACCCATTCATGATGCAGTGTTGATGGGAATATTTTCTAGAAAGTTGGCACCAGTAACAGTGATGTTTAGGGGAACATAAATCAAGAGAAACACAACACAAAATGTTCACATACACACACAGAATCATACCACTCATTTCACATACAGACACACCCTGTCTCATGCACACAAACCTACACCACCTAACCGTAATACAGCTTCTTCCTGGGACTATAGTAATTGGTCACATTACTTGTAAATCTCTTTCTATCACCAGGGCCCCTACTCTCATTCCCAGCACAAATTTGGAATCTGTTTGCCCTCTACACTAAAACCAGCAAAAATGTCCCACTTTCTCATCTTCAAAGTTCTTCCTCCCCAAGTGACTGATTCCAGAATACATACTGTTTACACGTTCTGTGAAGGCCACCTGCAATTACAGAAGAGAAAACACTATGAGGATAAGATCACAGTGATGCTCAGGCCTTTTGTTCATTTGCTGACAGTAGAAAACCTCATAAGAAACAGTGGTCCAGGGAACTCAGAAAGGGTTATCAGAGCAAACCTACTCAGGCTGAAAGGCAAGAACTTTGCTGGGAGGATGGAACTTCCAAGTCCATTTAGGTTGGAAATTACAGAATTCTTTGCCTAGAGGAAAAATCGATGCAGGAGAGAGAGCTCCGTACTCCACAGGCTGTAATGG
This sequence comes from Hyperoodon ampullatus, assembly GCF_949752795.1. Taxonomy (NCBI): domain Eukaryota; kingdom Metazoa; phylum Chordata; class Mammalia; order Artiodactyla; family Ziphiidae; genus Hyperoodon; species Hyperoodon ampullatus. The sequence continues at coordinate 155,777 of NW_027640539.1, forward strand.
ATGCTGTCAATTTTAATGTCCTGTGGAATCAGGCACCATGAGTTGGTAATAGACTCTCACTCCACATTCTCCCAACCAAGGGAATTGTATGTATCTGGAAGGAGTACCCTCAAATATTCATAACTTAATTCTATTGAAAGAGAAATAAAGCAATATTTCTATCTCAGACCAGAAAAAATCCAGCTAACCTTGATTTTCCACGGAGGCTTTTCTTCTATCCTATCATGGTGCAGGTCATCCGCCACATCCTCAGGGAGAGCTGGAGGGACACAGAGTAACTGTCAGGACACTGGTGCTGCGGCTCAGGAATTACTCAGGGGCTTTCTTCTCGATGAGGACGTGGGGTGGTGTGTATGGATGTGGGAGGTTAGTAAGTGTGGGCTGAGCTGGTGTTGGGCCATCCTCTTTGGGGGATGAAGGAAGGCAAAGGACAAGAGGAAGGAAATGAAAAGAGAGCTTTGGCTTTCTAGCTAAGGGGAGCCTAATCAGAAGGGAAGGGTCGATCTAAAAAATGGTAAACACTAAAATGTATGCTTTGTTTCAATGACAGAGACCCATGACCCATCCTGCCTCTTTTGAGCTTCTGCTAAATTGCCACTGTATCTTGATTTTTCCCAGATCACTCTTTCCCCAGCATCCACAATGCCAGCTACTGCATTTATCATGTCTTCTGTTGTATGATATTTTATACTTGATTAACAGCAACCTCCATTAAAGGACTGAATTCAATCCTAGACAAAATATGCTATATTTATTCACTAATCACTTGTCTTAAAGAAAATCAAATACACAAGGTTTGACAAAACTGAAATCCTACCATTTAGATACAGCCACTATCAATCGTGTCATATTTTTCTCCCAATCTTTGTTTTCTATACAATGTATGTATGCCCCCTGAGTCAGGGGCTGTGCATACTCTAGGGAGCTGTTCCATAAGTGGGACACTTCGTTATGAAGAGGGAGCCCGGACTGAGCACAGCCTGTCTCTAACCCAGCTGTGCAGGAGAAGTGTACAGGCTAACAGTCAGGTTCCACTTTGAGTCCTTGGGTGTGGGCTACAGGAATTGACCAATGCTAAGGCTTATGGTAATGTTATCCAATACAATAAAATAGCTCCCTGATTCTTATCTGCTTCTGGCCTTGTTTAAGCAGTGACACCAGCACTGACAGATATGACCTGTACTGTATACATGGGGTCTCACACCTCTCAGAATCTGTGAGCTGACCAGGAGAATGCAGGTCCTGAGGTGAATTTCACCTTAATGACTGTGCCAAAGTCAACTGATATGTCCACCCATAGCTGCCCTGGATTCTGTGACCACTAAGGCCACCTGATAGGCAAGTTCTGGACCTTTGGAGATTCTAGGACTTCCAGCCAAGGATACGGATGCAGGGACTCCCTTGCTCCATGACTGAGGACCCCTTGGCTAAGTGGTAAGTGCAGGTCAGGGATCAAGTGCATCCACATTGGGACCCACCCCTGGGTTCTCAGTATGGCTTTTCCACTTAGGAGGTCAAGAGCTTAGAACATTTATCTCTGCACCATCTCCTTCTGAGGAAAAGGAATATTAACCAAATCTGGGCAACAGCTGTGTTGAGGGAAGAACATGCAAACAACTTCACAAACAAATAAGGGTCCTGTGCCTGAGCTAACCTTAGGTACTTCAAAACAACTCCGTAAGTCTCTTAGCCCCTTAGAGCGGATGAAAGCAATATTAGAGTTAAAAGTAACTTGTCCCAATTCCCTTAGTCTGGAACACTGAAAAAAAATTCTACAGCAGAGGAAGTCTCATAAGCACACAGCACCTGCCTGGGTTTACCCCAGCCTTGGAAGAACTGGGAAGGATAAGACCAAGGCAGGCCTGAGGAAAGGTCAGAGGGTAGGCAGGTCTGGGGTGTGGGGAGCAGGGGCAGGGCTGTCTGGACGGAGTAGTGGGTTGTAAGAAGAGCAGTGACCCTGGGTCCTGCTGCCCTGAGTCTCTGTCCTGGGCCTGGTCAACCCCAGGAGACCAGGTCAGCAGGGCTGTGAAAGCAAGTGTGTAAAGAAGCCCAGCAGCCCCTTCACACAGCCCTCTAGAATTTCTGCCGCCCATGGAGGGTCTCTAGGGTAGCTGGACGTGGACCCCTCTCAAATGGAAGCATGTCAGCACATCAGCCTTGGGGAAGTGCAGAGGCTGAGATGAGCTCAAGGAGACTGAGCACATGCAGTGATCCCAGAGCACGTGTTCTGTGACTCATCCATATCCGGGACTGTCCTTTACAAGAGGAACTAACAGTGAGCACAAAACATGAGGTGAAGCCACAAGTCCTGAAAGTGCAGAGGGAGACAGTTCACTTCTCATCCACCACCTCACCCTTTCTAGAAGAACTTGGTCTCAAGTTTCAAGGGCCCATGAGTTTTCACCCACAGGTTCTGTCCATCATAGGTCAATATGCAAAAGAACACAAACTCTACTGTGCACAATACCCTAGATGTGCTAACCAGAAAACAAACTTCCATATTAGGCAGTGACAAGCACAAGAAAGAGAAGCTCATGTGCAAAAGATCAGTTTTGATGAGCAAATCAAGAAAAGGTGATTATAGAGCACAGTCACGTCTAAGGACACAATTGCTCTCTATTGTATCATTAAAATGTGAAAAAAACAAGTCAGAACTCTACACATATTTCATTCTTCTTTCTGATTTCATATCCACCTTCCTCAGTCTCCAAAGCAGGAGATATAACCCTAAAGTTCCAGGAACCCTCTGCCATTAGATCCTACCTAAGTGTTGTTCCTACCTGTATCCTTTTCTTTATCACAGCCACAAATGCTATTCAAAGGCAATTCTGTAGAAACACGAATATGAATTTACAAGTCTTATGGATACATTTAAAATGTGACTAATGTGACTGAGTAATGGGATATTTTCTTTTCTTTTATTTTAATACACTGAGTTAATCATTGATTGAATTAAATAAATTATAACAGGCACATCTAGCTAGTGGCTACCACACTGTAATACACAACCCTGTCTCTCTCTCTCTCCATATATATATATATATGTGTATATATATATATAAAGTATATGGAGGATGTTACCACCGCTCCCCTGGTTATTCCCCTCTGTATGGTCTACCCATTCAAGATGGCTGTTTGCTGACGGTTTACCAAAGGAAAAACCTCTGCCCCGTGAAGGTACTTAGCCCAAGGGGTAAGAGGGATGCGTACCTCTGCTGGTTTCCCTGGTAACTGATGAACCCATCTGCTGTCAATTCCCCCTTTAACTGGTAGCCTGCCTATTCCGCGCAGAGAGAAGCATGCTGCTACTGCTGCTGCTGCGTTCTGCCTGCCATCGGCTATCTACAGTGGGATGTCTCTCCAGGACCACTTTGCTTCTGATGTGAAAGATCTCCCATCTATTAAACCATGAATGTCTCTGTCCCTGACTTCGGGCTCTTTCCTTAGCCCTGAGGCTGAGCAAGTACAGGGCTTGCAGGCATGAGAGGTGCAGCCCAACACCTTCTGCAGGGCAGTTTGCTGGCCAGATTTGATGATTCATTTGTAGGTGTTTCCTAGGCTCATGCACACTTGCCAGGCACTCATGAGACCTTGGGGACACTGAAACAGTAATGTCAGCACCCAGATCCTAGAGGAATTCCCGACAGGTGTTCCACTTGACGGGAGAGGTAATGAGCATGGCCCAGTGCACCTGTGCTAGACATAATCAGCGAGCAGGTGCAGAAGGGAGGGAGGGACATTCACTCACTTCCTGAGGCCATCCTTCTCACCACTGCCTCTGAAAAATCCAGGGAAGGAAGGGACAAAATGCCCTTAGAAGGTAAATGGCCTGTACACTGAAAACTACAAACCACTGCTGAGAGAATTAAACAAGGAACAAATAATTGAAATGACATATCATATTCATAGACTGGAGACATATTATTGTTGACATTTCTACACTACCCAAAGGTAAGTATAAATTCATTGTAATACCTATCAAAATCCCAATGTCATTTTCAAAGAAATAGAAATAAAAAAGATCCTAAAATACATATGGAACCACTAAGGACTCCAAACAGACAACACAATCCTGAGAACAAAGAACATAGATGGAGGCTTCTCACTTCCTGACTTCAAAACACATTACAAAGCCACAGGAATCAAAACTGTACAGTACTGACATAGAAACAGATACATAGGCCTAAAGACCAGAATAAATAACCCCCAAGAAAACACATAGATACATGGCCAAATGAAATTCACCAACCTTCTAAGACAACAAATAGGGAAAGTATAGTTTTTTCAACAGTCAATAGGATGAAAATATAACTTACAGAAAGATTACAAACATATATCAGAAAAGGAGCTAATATACAAAACATCAAAGAAAAACACTACAACTCAAATGCAAACTAAGTTAAAAAAATAAAAAGGGCAAATAACTGGGTTCAGAAATGTGCAAAGACTTAAATAAGACATTTCCTGAAAAAGACATACAAATGGCTAACAAATATAGGAAAAGGTTCTCAACCTCACTAATCATCAGGGCAATGCAAATCAACACCTCATACCTGTTAGGCTGTGTATTATAAAGAAAAAAATTAACAGTTTAAGGCCAAGATGTGGGGAATTGGAAACTTTGTACACTGCTGGTGGGAATGTAAAATGGTGCCACTATTATGAAAAAGAGTATGGGGGTTCCTTATAAAATTATAAACAGAAATATCATATGATTCAGCAATCACAGTTCTGGGTATATATCCAAAGGAAATTAAATCAGTATCACAATGAGATGAACATAGGTTCATTGCAGCATTCTACACAATAGCCTAGATATGCAACCAACTTCACAAAACAAGTAAGTGTCCTGTGCCTGAGCTAACCTTAGGTACTTCAAAACTACTCTGTAAGTCTCTTAGCCCCTTAGAGAGGATGAAAGCAATATTAGAGTTAAAAGAAACTTGTACCAATTCCCTTAGTCTGGAATGCTGAAACAAAAGTTCTACAACAGAGGAAGCCTCATAAACACACAACGCCTGCCAGGGTTTACCCCAGCCTTGGAAGAACTGGGAAGGATAAGACCAAGGCAGGCCTGAGGAAAGGGCAGAGGGTAGGCAGGACTGGGGAGTGGGGAGCAGGGGCAGGGCTGTCTGGACGGAGCAGTGGGTTGTAAGAAGACAGTGACCCTGGGTCCCGCTGCCTTGAGTCTCTGTCCTGGGCCTGGTGAATTCCAGGAGACCAGGTTAGCAGGGCTGTGAGAGCCAGTGTGTGAAGAAGCCCAGCAGCCCCTTCACACAGTCCTCTAGAATTCCTGCCGGCCATGAAGGGTCTTTAGGATCAGCTGGACGTGGACCCCTCTCAAATGGAAGCATGTCAGCACATCAGCCTTGGGAGGTGCTGAGGCTGAAATGAGGAGACTGAGCACATGCAGTGATCCCAAATCACGTGTTCTGTGACTCTTCCACCTCTGGGAGCGTGCTTTCCATGAGGAATAAACAGCGAGGACAAAAGTAAGATGAAGCTACAAGTCCTGAAAGTGTAGAGGGAGAGAGTTCAACTCTCATCCACCACCTGACACAAAGTATAAGAACTTGTTCTCCAGTGTCAAGTGACTATGAGAGTTTTGTTCCCACTAGGATATGGCCATCATACGTGAATGTAAAAAGGAAACCAAAATCCTTGGTGCAAAATACCCTCCAGGTACCGAACAGAAACGAACCTTTCATTTTTGGCAGTGAAAAAGCAATGAAAGAGTAGTCTTGTGAGAAAGAAAATTTCTGAATGGCAAAGCAAGAAAAGAAGCACAGTACAGTCAAAGGACATGGACACGATAACTCTATTTTATCATTAAAGTTTGGAAAGAACAAATCAGAATTCTACACATATTTCCTTCTTCTTCCTGATTTCATATTCACCTTCCTTAGTTTCTAAAGAACCGGGTGGAACCCCAGTGTTCTAGGAATTGTCTCGCTTTAGATCTTACCTGAGAGTTGTTCCCTATGTGAATCGTCATCAGCATCACTGCTATGTATGCTCTCCACGATCCATTCTGTATGAACACAACCATGAACATAAAGTTATTATACAAGTTGACCCACCCATTTCTCCTACTCAACTTGCTGGCTCACACAGCATCACCCTGGTCTTCCCTCCAGGTTCTCAGACCTCCCCTGTGCTCTGTGCAGACAGAGTCCTTCAATAAGATCTTGATCACAGTTGAAAATTTCAAATGAGGGAGAGATGCTGAGAAAATCACCTTTGGACCCCTCACTTCTATAGACCCATTTATAGCTTTCACCATCAACCTTACCAACCTGAAATTCCAGATGTTACAGACACACTTGAAACATGGCTACTGTGACCAAGCAATTGTGTGTTTCTTGCATTTTTTAATAGAATGAGTTAATTATTGTTTGAACTAAATTAATTATAAATAGACACATTTGGTTAGTGGCTACCACACTGGAAAGCTCAGGTGTAAGAAATCCAAAGATGAGAAAGAGGCAACCAGCCACCCTTCCCCTGGTTGTTCTTTACTGCAGAAAATTTGATGGCCTGATCTGATCATTAGTATGTAGGTATATCTTGGGCTCTTGGACCCACGCCAGGCATTGGGAGAGTCCTTGTGGACACTGAAATAGTACAGTCAACACTCAGATCCAAGAGGAATTCCCAGCAAGGGGCCCACTTGTAGACAGAGGTGAAGGGCATGGCCCAGTACACCTGTATTAGACATAATCAGAGAGTAGGTGCAGAGGGGAGGGAGGGATTTCACTCTCTCCATGAGTCCATCCTTCTCACCCCTGACTCTAGAAGACCTGAGGAAGGCAGTGGAAAAGGCCCCGTAGGAGGTGAAAAATTTGTATACTGAAAACTAAAGGACATTGCAGAAAGAAATTAAAGAAGAGACAAATAATTGGAATGACATAAGATGTTCATAGACTGGATTATTAAATACTGTTGGCATTTCTATACTACATATAGTGATGTACACATATATCACAACAACCCACAAAATTCCATGTCATTATTATAGAAGTGGACAGAATCCTAAAATACATATGGAACCCCCCACAAGTAGATAAAACAAACTTGAGAGCAAAGAGCAATGATGGAGATTAACACTTCCTGAACTCAAAACACATAACAATGCCACAGTAGTCAACACAGTCTGCTAGTGGCATCAAGACAGTGAGATAGACCAATGAAATATAATAGAGAGACCCCAAATAAACGCACATATATATGGCCAACTGATCTTGGCCAAGATTCTAAGATTACCAAGTGAAGAAAGGATAGTCTCTTCAACAATCAACAGAATGAAAAGGCAACCTATAGGATGGGAGGAAATATGTGTAAACCTTGTATCTGAATAAGGGACCAATATCCAGAATATATAAGAAACTACTACAAGTCAATTACAAAAAAACAGCGGGCAAATAACTGAGTTTAAAAATGGGTAAAAAGCTTCACTAGACATTTCTCCATAAAGACATACAAGTGGTCAATCTATATATGAAAATTTGCTCAACATCGCTAAGCATCAGGGAAATGGAAATCAAGCCACAAGGAGATATCACTCACACCTGTTAGGATGTGTATTATAAAAAGACAATTAGGTCTTCCCTGGTGGCACAGTGGTTGAGAGTCCGCCTGCCGATGCAGGGGACACGTGTTCGTGCCCCGGTCTGGGAGGATCCCACATGCCACTGAGCGGCTGGGCCCATGAGCCATGGCCGCTGAGCCTGTGTGTTTGGAGCCTGTGCTCCGCAACGGGAGAGCCCACCACAATGAGAGGCCCGTGTACTGCAAAAAAAAAAAAAAAGAAAGAAAAGAAAAAAGAAAGAAAATTAATGGACGTTGGCAAAGATGTGAAGAATTGGAACTCCTGTACCCTGTTTTGTACCCTGTAGTAATGTAAAATGGCCATTATGGAAAAGAGAATGGAGGTCCCCCAAAAATTATTAAGAGAACTATCATAAAATCCACAATCACTCATTTAGGTTTATATACAAAGGAGATAAAACAAGAATGTCCAAGAGATATCTACAATCTCATGTCCATTGCAGCATTATACACAATTCACAACATAGGAAAACTGCCTAGTGTCCATGAGAAGATGAATTAATAAAGAAAATGTGGTGTATACATACAGTGGAATTTGATTCAGTCTTTGAAAAAGAAGGAAATCCTGCCATTTGTAGCAACACGAAAGAACTTGGAGGACATTTGTAAGAGTGAAATAAGCCAGTCACACAAGGTCAAAAACTGAAAGAAAACTCCGAGAAGCAAAGAGTAGAAGGGTGGTTCCAAGAGTTGGCAGGAGGTTGACATGGGAAGTCTCTGTTCAATGGTAAGAATGTGTTATTTCAAAATGGAAAAGTTCTAGACACATGCTGTACAACAAGGTGCATGTAGTCAACAGGACTGCCTGGACATTTCAAAACTTGTTAAGAAGCTGGATTTCATCGTATGTGTACTTTTACAACAATAAAATACACATATGTAAAATAAATACAAAGTGGAAAAAGGGGAAAAAAGAAGAAAAATAAGGAAAGGGAGTCAACAGAGGGAAAGAAGGAAGCAGGAAGGGTCTCGAATGTACACAGGTATCAGGAGATAATGGGAGAGAAGCTCCTCTCCCCAGGCTTTAAAGAAGACATCTCTCCAGAGTTCACTCCAGCAAGAGGGGGATGTCCTTTCTCTTCCCCATTCAACCAGAAGTGCCAATAGCATCCTAAGTGTGGCCCACGCTGTGCTCAGGTGTACACTTTTCCTTGATCTCTAAACCAACCACCCCTGACTCCCCATGGCTCAGGTGCCCTTCCTGTATCTCCTTCCACTTCACTAAAGCATTTCCCTCTTCAAGTCCAGCCCGAAGCTCCAATCCTGTCCTCACACGTGGGGTCCACTGGGCGGGTCTCTGAGTTCTTAAGAGCCTCCCTGTGAGTAGCAGGCACTGAATCGCACACCAGGGTTCCCCTCAGCACCATCAGTAATCTACCACCTAGGGATTCAGGATTTCTAGAACAACTTTACTCATACACAGTCTCTTGGGTAAACAAGTGACATTTTACAATCAAGCATTTTCAGTTTTTTCTTTGGTGGGGAAAATATTGACACATATAAGGCAATCATATTCTATTAAAGTATGTATTTCTCAAAGGACTCACTATCGAAAAAAAATTTTTAAGTATAACTTTCCATGTTTTAATTGACTTTACTCCCAGACTTGTTTGCTTGCAAAAGCCTTCAGAAAATACCAAGAACCTACTTCATCTGGCAGTTTGCACAGCAACATGAGTGGAGATGCTCTTGTCACACTGCTTGGTTTCTCTCTCCCACCTTGCAAAGCACAACCTCCTGTCTGCCCTCCTGGGAAGGGAGCCAGTGCCCACCTTGAGCTCAATCACTGGGGTAGATCTCTTGGTTCTGTCTTCAACGTATGCAGTGTTCCTTGCCCAGCACACAGAAACAGGCCCGGCACAAGTGATGGAAGACAGACTTTCCACAGGAGAAGGACATTTCGTTTCCTTAGCACAGAATCCGATAGTGAATATTAGCCTCAAAGGAGAAAGGTGGAGTGAATTTCCTCCATCTACTCCTGGAGGCTCCTTCTTTCTCGGACTCCTCCAGAACTGGGTGTGGCATGTGGGTACAAGCATGGGCTCCCTGCAAAAGGAAGGAGGCCTGCCTAGCACTAGGTGCTTCAGGTAAGGGGGGAGGACTCATCCCGAGGCTCTAATAGGAAACAGTTAGAATGAGGGAAGTGGCAGACACATGTATCATAACCATTCAGAATGCTATGAGACCTACTAAGAGATGAGATTTCTTATTAAATGAAGTTGTAATTGACCCAGTAGTAGGGATGCTGAAACCCAGTTTTGTTCATTAAGATACCAGCCATTGGGCAACTATGTCCGTGCACCACAACTACTAAGCCTGTGCCGTAGAGCCTGCAAGTCACAACTACTGAGCCCACGTGCCACAACTATTGAAGCCCATGCACCTAGAGCCCGTGCTCTGGAACAACAGAAGCCACCGAAATGAGAAGCCCGCACACTGCAACGAAGACCCAACACAGCAAAAAGAAAAAAAAAAAAAAAAAGAATCCAGTAAACATTTGCCTGGGTGGTGATAGGATTTGTTTTCCAGGTTAAATGAGGCTCACTTGGTATAAAATCAATGCACACACTGAAAGTGTACAGTTTATTTACTTTAATATCCATACCCATTCATGATACAGTGGTGATGGGAATATTTTCTAGAAAGTTGGCACCAGTAACAGTGATGTTTAGGGGAACATAAATCAAGGGAAACACAACACAAAAAGTTCACATACACACACAGAATCATCCCACTCATTTCACATACAGACACACCCTGTCTCATGCACACAAACCTACACCACCTAACCGTAATGCAGCTTCTTCCTGGGACTATAGTAATTGGTCACATTACTTGTAAATCACTTTCTATCACCAGGACACCTACTCTCATTCCCAGCACAAATTTGGAATCAGTTTGCCCTCTACACTAAAACCAGCAAGAATGTCCCACTTTCTTATCTTCAAAGTTCTTCCTCCCCAAGTGACTGATTCCAGAATACATACCGTTTTCACGTTCTGGGAAGGCCACCTGCAATTACAGAAGAGAAAACACTATGAGGATAAGATCACAGTGATGCTCAGGTCTTTTGTTCATTTGCTGACAGTAGAAAACCTCATAAGAAACAGTGGTCCAGGGAACCCAGCAAGGGTTATCAGAGCAAACCTACTCAGGCTGAAAGGCAAGAACTTTGCTGGGAGGATGGAACTTCTAAGTCCATTTAGGTTCGAAATTACAGAATTCTTTGCCTAGAGGAAAAATCGCTGCAGGAGAGAGAGCTCCATACTCTACAGGCTGTAATGGATGCTGTCAATCGTAATGTCCTGTGGAATCAGGCTCCATGAGTTGGTAATAGACTCTCACTCCACATTCTCCCAACCAAGGGAATTGTATGTATCTGGAAGGAATACCCTCAAATATTCATAACTTAATTCTATTGTAAGAGAAATAAAGCAATATTTCTATCTCAGACCAGAAAAAATCCAGCTTACCTTGGGGATCCACGGAGGCTTTTCTCCTGTCCTATCATGGTGCAGGTCATTCGCCACATCCTCAGGGAGAGCTGGAGGGACACAGAGTAACTGTCAGGACACTGGTGCTGCGGCTCAGGAATTACTCAGGGGCTTTCTTCTCGATGAGGACATGGGGTGGTGTGTATGGATGTGGGAGGTTAGTAAGTGTGGGCTGAGCTGCTGTTGGGCCATCCTCTTTGGGGGATGAAGGAAGGCAAAGGACAAGAGGAAGGAAATGAAAACAGAGCTTTGGCTTTCTAGCTAAGGGGAGCCTAATCAGACGGGAAGGGTCGATCTAAAAAATGGTAAACACTAAAATGCATGCTCTGTTTCAATGACACAGACCCATGACCCATCCTGCCTCTTTTGAGCTTCTGCTAAATTGCCACTGTCTCTTGATTTTTCCCAGATCACTCTTTCCCCAGCATCCACAATGCCAGCTACTGTATTTATCATGTCTTCTGTTGTATGATATTTTATACTTGATTAACAGCAACCTCCATTAAAGGACTGAATTCAATCCTAGACAAAATATGCTATATTTATTCACTAATCACTTGTCTTAAAGAAAATCAAATACACAAGATTTGACAAAACTGAAATCCTACCATTTAGATACAGCCACTATCAATCGTATCATATTTTTCTCCCAGTCTTTGTTTTCTATACAATGTACGTATGCCCACTGAGTCAGGGGCTGTGCATACTCTAGGGAGCTGTTCCATAAGTGGGACACTTCGTTATGAAGAGGGAGCCCGGACTGAGCACAGCCTGTCTCTAACCCAGCTGTGCAGGAGAAGTGTACAGGCTAACAGTCAGGTTCCACTTTGAGTCCTTGCGTGTGGGCTACAGGAATTGACCAATGCTAAGGCTTATGGTAATGATATCCAATACAATAAAATAGCTCCCTGATTCTTATCTGCTTTTGGCCTTGTTTAAGCAATGACACCAGCACTGACAGATATGACCTGTATTGTATACATGGGGTCTCACACCTCTCAGAGTCTGTGAGCTGACCAGGAGAATGCAGGTCCTGATGTGAATTTCACATTAATGACTGTGCGAAAGTCAACTGATAAGTCCACCCATAGCTGCCCTGGATTCTGTGACCACTAAGGCCACCTGATAGGCAAGTTCTGGACCTTTGGAGATGCTAGGACTTCCAGCCAAGGATACGGATGCAGGGACTCCCTTGCTCCATGACTGAGGACCCCTTGGCTAAGTGGTAAGTGCAGGTCAGGGATCCAGAGCACCCACCCCTGGGTTCTCAGTATGGCTTTTCCACTTAGGAGGTCAAGAGCTTAGAACATTTATCTCTGCACCATCTCCTGAGGAAAAGGAATATTAACCAAATCTGGGCAACAGCTGTGTTGAGGGAAGAACATGCAAACAGCTTCACAACCACATAAGGGTCCTGTGCCTGAGCTAACCTTAGGTACTTCAAAACAACTCCGTAAGTCTCTTAGCCCCTTAGAGCGGATGAAAGCAATATTAGAGTTAAAAGTAACTTGTCCCAATTCCCTTAGTCTGGAACACTCAAACAAAATTCTACAGCAGAGGAAGTCTCATAAACACACAGCACCTGCCTGGGTTTACCCCAGCCTTGGAAGAACTGGGAAGGATAAGACCAAGGCAGGCCTGAGGAAAGGTCAGAGGGTAGGCAGGACTGGGGTGTGGGGAGCAGGGGCAGGGCTGTGTGTGTGGACGGAGAAGTGGGTTGTAAGAAGAGCAGTGACCCTGGGTCCTGCTGCCCTGAGTCTCTGTCCTGGGCCTGGTCAACACCAGGAGACCAGGTCAGCAGGGCTGTGAAAGCAAGTGTGTAAAGAAGCCCAGCAGCCCCTTCACACAGCCCTCTAGAATTTCTGCCGCCCATGGAGGGTCTCTAGGGTAGCTGGACGTGGACCCCTCTCAAATGGAAGCATGTCAGCACATCAGCTTTGGGGAAGTTTTGAGGCTGAGATAAGCTCAAGGAGACTGAGCACATGCAGTGATCCCAGAGCACGAGTTCTGTGACTCATCCATCTCTGGGTCTGTCCTTTACAAGAGGAACTAACAGTGAGCACAAAATATGAGGTGAAGCCACAAGCCCTGAAAGTGCAGAGGGAGACAGTTCACTTCTCATCCACCACCTCACCCTTTCTACAAGAACTTGGTCTCAAGTTTCAAGGGCCCATGAGTTTTGACCCACAGGTTCTGTCCATCATAGGTCAATATGCAAAAGAAAACAAACTCTACTGTGCACAATAACCTAGATGTGCTAACCAGAAAACAAACTTCCATATTAGGCAGTGACAAGCACAAGAAAGAGCAGCTCATGTGCAAAAGATCAGTTTTGATGAGCAAATCAAGAAAAGGTGATTATAGAGCACAGTCACGTCTAAGGACACAATTGCTCTCTATTGTATCATTAAAATGTGAAAAAAACAAGTCAGAACTCTACACATATTTCATTCTTCTTTCTGATTTCATATCCACCTTCCTCAGTCTCCAAAGCAGGAGATATAACCCTAAAGTTCCAGGAACCCTCTGCCATTAGATCCTACCTAAGTGTTGTTCCTACCTGTATCCTTTTCTTTATCACGGCCACAAATGCTATTCAAAGGCAATTCTGTAGAAACACGAATATGAATTTACAAGTCTTATGGATACATTTAAAATGTGACTAATGTGACTAATGAGATATTTTAATTTCTTTTATTTTAATACACTGAGTTAATCATTGATTGAATTAAATAAATTATAACAGGCACATCTAGCTAGTAGCTACCACACTGTAATACACATCCCTCTCTCTCTCTCTCTCCTATATATATATATATATATATAAGTATATATATATATAAAATATATGGAGGATGTTACCACCGCTCCCCTGGTTATTCCCCTCTGTATGGTCTACCTATTCAAGATGGCTGTTTGCTGATGGTTTACCAAAGGAAAAACCACTGCCCCGTGAAGTTACTTAGCCCAAGGGGTAAGAGGGATGTGTCCCTCTGCAGTTTCCCTGGTAAGCGATGAGCCCATCTGCTGTCAATTCCCCCTTTAACTGGTAGCCTGCCTATTCCGCGCAGAGAGAAGCATGCTGCTACTGCTGCTGCTGCGTTCTGCCTGCCATCGGCTATCTACAGTGGGATGTCTCTCCAGGACCACTTTGCTTCTGACGTGAAACATCTCCCATTTATTAAACCATGAATGTCTCTGTCCCTGACTTCGGGCTCTTTCCTTAGCCCTGAGGCTGAGCAAGTACAGGGCTTGCAGGCGTGAGAGGTGCAGCCCAACACCTTCTGCAGGGCAGTTTGCTGGCCAGATTTGATGATTCATTTGTAGGTGTTTCCTAGGCTCATGCACACTTGCCAGGCACTCATGAGACCTTGGGGACACTGAAACAGTAATGTCAACACCCAGATCCTAGAGGAATTCCCGACAGGTGTTCCACTTGAGGGGAGAGGTAATGAGCATGGCCCAGTGCACCTGTGCTAGACATAATCAGCGAGCAGGTGCAGAAGGGAGGGAGGGACATTCACTCACTTCCTGAGGCCATCCTTCTCAACACTGCCTCTGAAAAATCCAGGGAAGGAAGGGACAAAATGCCCTTAGAAGGTAAATGGCCTGTACACTGAAAACTACAAACCACTGCTGAGAGAATTAAACAAGGAACAAATAATTGAAATGACATATCATATTCATAGACTGGAGACTTATTATTGTTGACATTTCTACACTACCCGAAGGTAAGTATTAATTCACTGTACTACCTATCAAAATCCCAATGTCATTTTCAAAGTAAAAGAAAAAATAATCCTAAAATACATATGGAACTACTAAGGACTCCAAACAGACAAAACAATCCTGAGAACAAAGAACATAGATGGAGGCTTCTCACTTCCTGACTTCAAAACACATTACAAAGCCACAGGAATCAAAACTGTATGGTACTGACATAGAAACAGATACATAGGCCTAAAGACCAGAATAAATAACCCCCAAGAAAACTCATAGATACATGGCCAAATGAAATTCACCAACCTTCTAAGACAACAAATAGGGAAAGTATAGTTTTTTCAACAGTCAATAGGATGAAAATATAGCTTACAGAAAGATTACAAACATATATCAGAAAAGGAGCTAATGTTCAAAACATCTAAGAAAAACACTACAACTCAAATGCAAAATACGTTAAAAAATTAAAAAGGGCAAATAACTGGGTTCAGAACTGTGAAAGACTTAAATAAGACATTTCCTGAAAAAGACATACAAATGGCTAACAAATATAGGAAAAGGTTCTCAACCTCACTAATCATCAGGGCAATGCAAATCAACACCTCATACCTGTTAGGCTGTGTATTATAAAGAAAAAAATTAACAGTTTAAGGCCAAGATGTGGGGAATTGGAAACTTTGTACACTGCTGGTGGGAATGTAAAATGGTGCCACTATTATGAAAAAGAGTATGGGGGTTCCTTATAAAATTATAAACAGAAATATCATATGATTCAGCAATCACAGTTCTGGGTATATATCCAAAGGAAATTAAATCAGTATCACAATGAGATGAACATAGGTTCATTGCAGCATTCTCCAAAATAGCCTAGATATGCAACCAACTTCACAAAACAAGTAAGTGTCCTGTGCCTGAGCTAACCTTAGGTACTTCAAAACAACTCCGTATGTCTTTAGCGCCTTAGAGAGGATGAAAGCAATATTAGAGTTAAAAGTAACTTGTACCAATTCCCTTAGTCTGGAATACTGAAACAAAAGTTCTACAGCAGCGGAAGCCTCATAAACTCACAGCACCTGCCAGGGTTTACCCCAGCCTTGGAAGAACTGGGAAGGATAAGACCAAGGCAGGCCTGAGGAAAGTTCAGAGGGTAGGCAGGACTGGGGAGTTGGGAGCAGGGGCAGGTGTGTCCGGATGGAGCAGTGGGTTGTATGAAGTGCAGTGACCCTGAGTCCTGCTGCCCTGAGTCTCTGTCCTGGGCCTCTTCAATTCCAGGAGACCAGGTTAGCAGGGCTATGAGAGCCAGTGTGTGAAGCGAGCCCAGCAGCCCCTTCACACAGTCCTCTAGAATTCCTGCTGGCCATGAAGCGTCTGTAGGGGCAGCTGGAGGTGGACCCCTCTCAAATGGAAGCATGTCAGCACATCAGCCTTGGGAGGTGCTGAGGCTGAAATGAGGAGACTGAGCACATGCAGTAGATCCCAAATCTGTGTGTGTTCTGTGACTCTTCCACCTCTGGGAGCGTGCTTTCCATGAGGAATAAACAGTGAGGACAAAAGTAAGATGAAGCTACAAGTCCTGAAAGTGTAGAGGGAGAGAGTTCAAGTCTCATCCACCACCTGACACTCACTATAAGAAGTTGTTCTCCAGTGTCAAGTGACTATGAGAGCTTTGTTCCCACTAGGATATGGCCATCATACGTGAATGTAAAAAGGAAACCAAAATCCTTGGTGCTAAATACCCTCCAGGTACCAAACAGAAACGAAGCTTTCATCTTTGGCAGTGAAAAAGCAATGAAAGAGTAGTCTTGTGAGAAAGAAAATTTCTGAATGGCAAAGCAAGAAAAGATGACTATAAGCACAGTACAGTCAAAGAACATGGACACAATAACTCTATTATATCATTAAAATTTGGAAAGAACAAATCAGAATTCTACACATATTTCCTTCTTCTTCCTGATTTCATATTCACCTTCCTTAGTTTCTAAAGAAGTGGGTGGAACCCAAGTGTTCTAGGAATTGTCTACTTTAGATCCTACCTGAGAGTTGTTCCCTACGTGAATCGTCATCAGCATCACTGCTATGTATGCTCTCCACCATGCATTCTGTACAAACACAACCATGAGCATAAAGTTATTATACAAGTTGACCCACCCATTTCTCCTACTCGACTTGCTGGCTCACACAGCATCACCCTGGTCTTCCCTCCAGGTTCTCAGACCTCCCCTGTGCTCTGTGCAGACAGAGTCCTTCAATAAGATATTGATCACAGTTGAAAATTTCAAATGAGGGAGAGATGCTGAGAAAATCACTTTTCGACCCCTCACTTCTATTGACCCATTTATAGCTTTCACCATCAACCTTACCAACCTGGAATTCCAGATGTTACAGACACACTTCAAACATGGCTAGTGTGACCAAGCAATTGTGTGTTTTTTGCATTTTTTAATAGAATGAGTTAATTATTGTTTGAAATAAATTAATTATAAATAGACACATTTGGTTAGTGGCTACCACACTGGAAAGCTCAGGTGTAAGAAATCCAAAGATGAGAAAGAGGCAATCAGCCCACCCACCCCTAGTTGTTCTTTACTGCAGAAAATTTGATGCCCTGATATGATCATTCGTATGTAGGTATACCTTTGGCTCTTGAACCCATGCCAGACATTGGGAGAGTCCTTGTGGACACTGAAATAGTACAGTCAACACTCAGATCCAAGAGGAATTCCCAGCAAGGGGCCAATTGTAGACAGAGGTGAAGGGCATGGCCCAGTACACCTGTATTAGACATAATCAGAGAGTAGGTGCAGAGGGGAGGGAGGGATTTCACTCTCTCCATGAGTCCATCCTTCACACCCCTGACTCTAGAAGACCTGAGGAAGGCAGTGGAGAAGGGCCCATCGGGGGAGGAAAATTTGTATACTGAAAACTACAGAATATTGTGGAAAGAATTTAAAGAAGAGACAAGTAATTGGAATGACATACCATATTCATAGACTGGATTATTAAATACTGTTGGCATTTCTATACTACATAAAGTGATGTTCACATATATCGCAACATCCCATATAATTCCATGTCATTATTATAGAAGTGGACAGAATCCTAAAATACATATGGAACCCCCACAAGTAGATAAAACAATCTTGAGAGCATAGAGCAATGATGGAGATTAACACTTCCTGAACTCAAAACACATAACAATGCCACAGTAGTCAAAACAGTCTGCTACTGGCATCAAGACAGTGAGATAGACCAATGAAATATAATAGAGAGACCTCAAATAAATGCACATATATATGGCCAACTGATCTTGGCCAAGGTTCTAAGATTACCAAGTGAAGAAAGGATAGTCTCTTCAACAATCAACAGAATGAAAAGGCAATCTATAGGATGGGAGGAAATATGTGTAAACCTTGAATCTGAATAAGGGACCAATATCCAGAATATATAAGAAACTACAACAAGTCAATTACAAAAAAACAGCGGGCAAATAACTGAGTTTAAAAATGGGTAAAAAGCTTCACTAGACATTTCTCCATAAAGACATACAAGTGGTCAATCTACATATGAAAATTTGCTCAACATTGCTAAGCATCATGGAAATGGAAATCAAGCCACAAGGAGATATCAGTCACACCTCTTAGAATGTGTATTATAAAAAGACAATTAGGGCTTTCGTGGTGCCACACTGGTTGAGAGTCTGCCTGCCGAGGCAGGGGACACGTGTTCGTGCCCCAGTCTGGGAGGATCCCACATGCCGCTGAGTGCCTGGGCCCATGAGCCATGTAAGCTGAGCCTGTGCTCCGCAACGGGATAGCCCACAACAATGAGAGGCCCGTGTACTGCAAAAAAAAAAAAAAAAAAAAAAAAAAAAAGAAATAAAATTAATGGATGCTGGCAAAGATGTGAAGAAGTGAAACATGTGTACCCTGTTTTGTATCCTGTAGTAATGTAAAATGGTGTAGCCATTATGGAAAACAGAATGTTGATCCCCCCCCAAAATTATTAAGAGAACTATCATAAAATCCAGCAATCACTCATTTAGGTTTATATACCAAGGAGATAAAACAAGAATGTCCAAGAGATATCTACAATCTCATGTCCACTGCAGCATTATACACAATACACAACATAGGAAAACTGCCTAGTGTCCATGGGAAGATGAATTAATAAAGAAAATGTGGTGTATACATACAGTGGAATGTCATTCAGTCTTTGAAAAAGAAGGAAATCCTGCCATTTGCAGCAACACAAAAGAACTTGGAGGACATTTGTAAGAGTGAAATAAGCCAGTCATAGAAGGTCAAAAACTGAAAGAAAACTCCGCGAAGCAGAGAGTAGAAGGGTGGTTCCAAGATCTGGCTGGAGGTTGACATGGGAAATCTCTGTTCAATAGTTAGAATGTGTTATTTGCAAAATGGAAAAGTTCTAGACACATGCTGTACAACAAGGTGCATGTAGTCAACAGGACTGACTGGACATTTCAAAACTTGTTAAGACGTTGGATTTCATTGTATGTGTACTTTTACAACAATAAAATATACATATGTAAAATAAATACAAAGTGGAAAAAGGGGAAAAAAGAAGAAAAATAAGGAAAGGGAGTCAACAGAGGGGAAGAAGAAAGCAGGAAGGGTCTCGAATGTACACAGGTATCAGGAGATAATGGGAGAGAAGCTCCTCTCCCCAGGCTTTAAAGAAGACATCTCTCCAGAGTTCACTCCAGCAAGAGGGGGATGTCCTTTCTCTTCCCCATTCAACCAGAAGCGCCAATAGCATCCTAAGTGTGGCCCAGGCTGTGCTCAGGTGGACACTTTTCCTTGATCTCTAAACCAAACACCCCTGACTCCCTATGGCTCAGGTGCCCTTCCTGTATCTCCTTCCACTTCTCTAAAGCATTTCCCTCTTCAAGTCCAGCCCGAGGCTCTAATCCTGTCCTCACACGTGGGGCCCACTGGGCGCGTCTCTAAGTTCTTAAGAGCCTCCCTGTGAGTAGCAGGCACTGAATCACACACCAGGGTTTCCCTCAGCACCATCAGGAAACTATGACCTAGGGATTGAGGATTTCTAGAACAACTTTACTCATACACCGTTTCTTGGGTAAACAAGTGACATTTTACAATCAAGCATTTTCAGTTTTTGCTTTGGTGGGGAAAATATTGACACATATAAGGCAATCATATTCTATTAAAGTATGTATTTCTCAAAGGACTCACTATCGAAAAAAAAATTTTAAGTATAACTTTCCATGTTTTAATTGACTTTACTCCCAGACTTGTTTGCTTGCAAAAGCCTTCAGAAAATACCAAGAACCTACTTCACCTGGCAGTTTGCACAGCAACATGAGTGGAGATGCTCTTGTCACACTGCTTGGTTTCTCTGTCCCACCTTGTAAAGCACAACCTCCTGTCCGCCCTCCTGGGAAGGGAGCCAGTGCCCACCCTGAGCTCAATCCCTGGGGTAGATCTCTTGGTTCTGTCTTCACTGTATGCAGTGTTTCTTGCACAGCACACAGAAACAGGGCCAGCACAACTGATGGAAAACAAACTTTCCACAGGAGAAGGACATTTCGTTTCCTTAGCACAGAATCCGATAGTGAATATTAGCCTCAAAGGAGAAAGGTGGAGTGAATTTCCTCCATCTACTCCTGGAGGCTCCTTCTTTCTCGGACTCCTCCAGAACTGGGTGTGGCATGTGGGTACAAGCATGGGCTCCCTGCAAAAGGAAGGAGGCCTGCCTAGCACTAGGTGCTTCAGGTAAGAGGGGAGGACTCATCCCGAGGCTCTAATAGGAAACAGTTAGAATGAGGGAAGTGGCAGACAGATGTATCATAACCATTCAGAATGCTATGAGACGCACTAAGAGATGAGATTTCTTATTAAATGAAGTTGTAATTGGCCCAGTAGTAGGCATGCTGAAACCCAGTTTTGTTCACTAAGAATCCACCCATGGAGCAACTAAGCCCGTGCACAACAACTACTAAGCCTGTGCTCTAGAGCCGCAGGTCAAGGCCAAGATGTCGGGAATTGGAAACATTGTACGCTGCTGGTGGGAATGTAAAATGGTGCCGCTATTATGAAAAAGAGTATGGGGGTTTCTTATAAAATTATAAACAGAAATATCATATGATTCAGCAATCACAGTTCTGGGTATATATCCAAAGGAAATTAAATCAATATCACAATGAGATGAACTTAAGTTCATTGCAGCATTCTCCAAAATAGCCTAGATATGCAACCAACTTCACAAAAGAAGTAAGTGTCCTGTGCCTGAGCTAATCTTAGGAACTTCAAAACAACTCCGTAAGTCTCTTAGCCCCTTAGAGAGGATGAAAGCAATATTAGAGTTAAAAGTAACTTGTCCCAATTCCCTTAGTCTGGAATACTGAAACAAAATTCTACAGCAGAGGAAGCCTTATAAACACACAGCACCTGACAGGGTTTACCCCAGCCTTGGAAGAACTGGGAAGGATAAGACCAAGGCAGGCTTGAGGAAAGGTCAGAGGGTATGCAGGACTGGAGCGTGGGGAAAAGGGGCAGGGCTGGCCGGATGGAGCAGTGGGTTGTAAGAAGAGCAGTGACCCTGAGTCCTGCTGCCCTGAGTCTCTGTCCTGGGCCTGGTCAGTCAATTCCAGGAGACCAGGTTAGCAGGGCTGTGAGAGCCAGTGTGTGAAGAAGCCCAGCAGCCCCTTCACACAGTCCTCTAGAATTCCTGCTGGCCATGAAGGGTCTTTAGGGGCAGCTGGACGTGGAGCCCTCTCAAATGGAAGCATGTCAGCACATCAGCCTTGGGAGGTGCTGAGGCTGAAATGAGGAGACTGAGCACATGCAGTGATCCCAAAGCATGTGTTCTGTGACTCATCCAGCTCAGGGAGTGCATTTTCCATGAGGAATCAACAGTGAGGACAAAAGTAAGATGAAGCTACAAGTCCTGAAAGTGTAGAGGGAGAGAGTTCAAGTCTCATCCACCACCTGACACTCACTATAAGAAGTTGTTCTCCAGTGTCAAGTGACTATGAGAGCTTTGTTCCCACTAGGATATGGCCATCATACGTGAATGTAAAAAGGAAACCAAAATCCCTGGTGCAAAATACACTCCAGGTACCAAACAGAAACGAACCTTTCATCTTTGGCAGTGAAACAGCAATGAAAGAGTAGTCTTGTGAGAAAGAAAATTTCTGAATGGCAAAGCAAGAAAAGATGACTATAAGCACAGTACAGTCAAAGGACACGGACACAATAACTCTATTATATCATTAATTTGGAAAGAACAAATCAGAATTCTACACATATTTCCTTCTTCTTCCTGATTTCATATTCACCTTCCTTAGTTTCTAAAGAACCGGGTGGAACCCAAGTGTTCTAGGAATTGTCTCCCTTTAGATCCTACCTGAGAGTTGTTCCCAACGTGAATCGTCATCAGCATCACTGCTATGTATGCTCTCCACGATCCATTCTGTACAAACACAACCATGAGCATAAAGTTATTATACAAGTTGACCCACCCATTTCTCCTACTCGACTTGCTGGCTCACACAGCATCACCCTGGTCTTCCCTCCAGGTTCTCAGACCTCCCCTGTGCTCTGTGCAGACAGAGTCCTTCAATAAGATCTTGATCACAGTTGAAAATTTCAAATGAGGGAGAGATGCTGAGAAAATCACCTTTCGACCCCTCACTTCTATAGACCCATTTATAGCTTTCACGGTCAACCTTACCAACCTGAAATTCCAGATGTTACAGACACACTTGAAACATGGCTAGTATGACCAAGCAATTGTGTGTTTGTTCATTTTTTAATAGAATGAGTTAATTATTGTTTGAACTAAATTAATTATAAATAGACACATTTGGTTAGTGACTACCACACTGGAAAGCTCAGCTGTAAGAAATCCAAAGATGAGAAAGAGGCAACCAGCCACCCTTCCCCTGGTTGTTCTTTACTGCAGATAATTTGATGGCCTGATCTGATCCTTCGTATGTAGGTATATCTTGGGCTCTTGGACCCACGCCAGGCACTGGGAGAGTCCTTGTGGACACTGAAATAGTACAGTCAACACTCAGATCCAAGAGGAATTCCCAGCAAGGGGCCCACTTGTAGACAGAGGTGAAGGGCATGGCCCAGTACACCTGTATTAGATATAATCAGAGAGTAGCTGCAGAGGGGAGGGAGGGATTTCACTCTCTCCATGAGTCCATCCTTCTCACCCCTGACTCTAGAAGACCTGAGGAAGGCAGTGGAAAAGGCCCCGTTGGAGGTGAAAAATTTGTATACTGAAAACTACAGGATATTGCGGAAAGAAATTAAAGAAGAGACAAGTAAAGGGAATGACATACCATGTTCATAGACTGGATTATTAAATACTGTTGGCATTTCTATACTACATAAAGTGATGTACACATATATCGCAACAACCCACAAAATTCCATGTCATTATTATAGAAGTGGACAGAATCCTAAAATACATATGGAACCCCCACAAGTAGATAAAACAATCTTGAGAGCAAAGAGCAATGATGGAGATTAACACTTCCTCAACTCAAAACACAAAACAATGCCACAGTAGTCAACACAGTCTGCTACTGGCATCAAGACAGTGAGATAGACCAATGAAATATAATAGAGAGACCTCAAATAAACGCACATATATATGGCCAACAGATCTTGGCCAAGGTTCTAAGATTACCAAGTGAAGAAAGGATAATCTCTTCAACAATCAACAGAATGAAAAGGAAACCTATAGAATGGGAGGAAATATGTGTAAACCTTGTATCTGAATAAGGGACCAATATCCAGAATATATAAGAAACTACTACAAGTCAATTTCAGAAAAACAGCAGGCAAATAAGTGAGTTTAAAAATGGGTAAAAAGCTACACTAGACATTTCTCCATAAAGGCATACAAGTGGTCAATCTACATATGAAAATTTGCTCAACATCGCTAAGCATCAGGGAAATGGAAATCAAGGCACAAGGAGATATCACTCACACCTGTTAGGATGTGTATTATAAAAGGACAATTAGGGCTTCCCTGGTGGCACAATGGATGAGAGTCCGCCTGCCAAGGCAGGGGACACGTGTTCGTGCCCCGGTCTGGGAGGATCCCACATGCCACTGAGCGGCTGGGCCCATGAACCATGGCTGCTGAGCCTGTGTGTTTGGAGCCTGTGCTCCGCAACGGGAGAGCCCATAACAATGAAAGGCCCATGTACTGCAAAAAAGAAAAAAAAAGAAAAAAGAAAGAAAATTAATGGATGCTGGCAAAGATGTGAAGAAGTGGAACTTCTGTACCCTGTTTTGTACCCTGTAGTAATGTAAAATGGTGTAGCCATTATGGAAAACAGAATGGAGGTCCCACAAAAATTATTAAGAGAACTCTCATAAAATCCAGCAGTCACTCATTTAGGTTTATATACAAAGGAGATAAAACAAGAATGTCCAAGAGATATCTACAATCTCATGTCCATTGCAGCATTATACACAATACACAACATAGGAAAACTGCCTAGTGTCCATGGGAAGATTAATTAATAAAGAAAATGTGGTGTATACATACAGTGGAATGTCATTCAGTCTTTGAAAAAGAAGGAAATCCTGCCATTTGCAGCAACACGAAAGAACTTGGAGGACATTTGTAAGAGTGAAATAAGCCAGTCACACAAGGTCAAAAACTGAAAGAAAACTCCGAGAAGCAGAGAGTAGAAGGGTGGTTCCAAGAGCTGGCAAGACGTTGACATGGGAAGTCTCTGTTCAATGGTTAGCATGTGTTATTTGCAAAATGGAACAGTTCTAGACACATGCTGTACAACAAGGTGCATGTAGTCAACAGGACTGACTGGACATTTCAAAACTTGTTAAGACGTTGGATTTCATTGTATGTGTACTTTTACAACAATAAAATATACATATGTAAAATAAATACAAAGTGGAAAAAGGGGAAAAAAGAAGAAAAATAAGGAAAGGGAGTCAACAGAGGGAAAGAAGAAAGGAGGAAGGGTCTCGAATGTACACAGGTATCAGGAGATAATGGGAGAGAAGCTCCTCTCCCCAGGCTTTAAAGAAGACATCTCTCCAGAGTTCACTCCAGCAAGAGGGGGATGTCCTTTCTCTTCCCCATTCAACCAGAAGCGCAAATAGCATCCTAAGTGTGGCCCAGGCTGTGCTCAGGTGTACACTTTTCCTTGATCTCTAAACCAGCCACCCCTGACTCCCCATGGCTCAGGTGCACTTCCTGTATCTCCTTCCCCTTCTCTAAAGCATCTCCCTCCTCAAGTGCAGCCTGAGGCTCCAATCCTGTCCTCACACGTGGGGTCCACTGGGCGGGTCTCTGAGTTCTTAACAGCCTCCCTGTGAGTAGCAGGCACTGAATCGCACACCAGGGTTCCCCTCAGCACCAACAGGAAACTACGACCTAGGGATTGAGGATTTCTAGAACAACTTTACTCATACACCGTCTCTTGGGTAAACAAGTGACATTTTACAATCAAGCATTTTCAGTTTTTGCTTTGGTGGGGAAAATATTGACACATATAAGGCAATCATATTCTATTAATGTATGTATTTCCCAAAGGACTCACTATCGAAAAAAAAATTTTAAGTATAACTTTCCATGTTTTAATTGACTTTACTCCCAGACTTGTTTGCTTGCAAAAGCCTTCAGAAAATACCAAGAACCTACTTCACCTGGCAGTTTGCACAGAAACATGAGTGGAAATGCTCTTGTCACACTGCTTGGTTTCTCTGTCCCACCTTGTAAAGCACAACCTCCTGTCCGCCCTCCTGGGAAGGGAGCCAGTGCCCACCCTGAGCTCAATCCCTGGGGTAGATCTCTTGGTTCTGTCTTCATGGTATGCAGTGTTTCTTGCACAGCACACAGAAACAGGGCCAGCACAACTGATGGAAAACAAACTTTCCACAGGAGAAGGACATTTCATTTCCTTAGCACAGAATCCGATAGTGAATATTAGCCTCAAAGGAGAAAGGTGGAGTGAATTTCCTCCATCTACTCCTGGAGGCCCCTTCTTTCTCGGGCTCCTCCAGAGCTGGGTGTGCCATGAGGGTACAAGTATGGGCTCCCTGCAAAAAGAAGGAGGTCTGCCTAGAACTAGGTGCTTCAGGTAAGGGGGGAGGACTCATCCCGAGGCTCTAATAGGAAACAGTTAGAATGAGGGAAGTCCAAATAGATGTATCATAACCATTCAGAATGCTATGAGACCTACTAAGAGATGAGATTTCTTATTAAATGAAGTTGTACTTGACCCTGGAGTAGGGATTCTGAAACCCTGTTTTGTTCACTAAGAATCCAGCCATGGAGCAACTAAGCCCGTGCACCACAACTACTAAGCCTGTGCTCTAGAGCCCGCAAGTCACAACTACTGAGCCCACGTGCCACAACTATTGAAGCCCATGCACCTAGAGCCCGTGGTCTGGAACAACAGTAGCCACCGAAATGAGAAGCCCGCACAGTGCAACGAAGACCCAACACAGCCAAAAGAAAAAAAAAAAAAAAGAATCCAGTAAACAATTGCCTGGGTGGTGATAGGATTTGTTTTCAAGGTTAAATGAGGCTCAATTGGTATAAAATCAATGCACACACTGAAAGTGTACAGTTTATTTACTTTTATATCCATACCCATTCATGATGCAGTGTTGATGGGAATATTTTCTAGAAAGTTGGCACCAGTAACAGTGATGTTTAGGGGAACATAAATCAAGAGAAACACAACACAAAATGTTCACATACACACACAGAATCATACCACTCATTTCACATACAGACACACCCTGTCTCATGCACACAAACCTACACCACCTAACCGTAATACAGCTTCTTCCTGGGACTATAGTAATTGGTCACATTACTTGTAAATCTCTTTCTATCACCAGGGCCCCTACTCTCATTCCCAGCACAAATTTGGAATCTGTTTGCCCTCTACACTAAAACCAGCAAAAATGTCCCACTTTCTCATCTTCAAAGTTCTTCCTCCCCAAGTGACTGATTCCAGAATACATACTGTTTACACGTTCTGTGAAGGCCACCTGCAATTACAGAAGAGAAAACACTATGAGGATAAGATCACAGTGATGCTCAGGCCTTTTGTTCATTTGCTGACAGTAGAAAACCTCATAAGAAACAGTGGTCCAGGGAACCCAGAAAGGGTTATCAGAGCAAACCTACTCAGGCTGAAAGGCAAGAACTTTGCTGGGAGGATGGAACTTCCAAGTCCATTTAGGTTGGAAATTACAGAATTCTTTGCCTAGAGGAAAAATCGATGCAGGAGAGAGAGCTCCGTACTCCACAGGCTGTAATGGATGCTGTCAATTTTAATGTCCTGTGGAATCAGGCACCATGAGTTGGTAATAGACTCTCACTCCACATTCTCCCAACCAAGGGAATTGTATGTATCTGGAAGGAGTACCCTCAAATATTCATAACTTAATTCTATTGAAAGAGAAATAAAGCAATATTTCTATCTCAGACCAGAAAAAATCCAGCTAACCTTGATTTTCCACGGAGGCTTTTCTTCTATCCTATCATGGTGCAGGTCATCCGCCACATCCTCAGGGAGAGCTGGAGGGACACAGAGTAACTGTCAGGACACTGGTGCTGCGGCTCAGGAATTACTCAGGGGCTTTCTTCTCGATGAGGACGTGGGGTGGTGTGTATGGATGTGGGAGGTTAGTAAGTGTGGGCTGAGCTGGTGTTGGGCCATCCTCTTTGGGGGATGAAGGAAGGCAAAGGACAAGAGGAAGGAAATGAAAAGAGAGCTTTGGCTTTCTAGCTAAGGGGAGCCTAATCAGAAGGGAAGGGTCGATCTAAAAAATGGTAAACACTAAAATGTATGCTTTGTTTCAATGACAGAGACCCATGACCCATCCTGCCTCTTTTGAGCTTCTGCTAAATTGCCACTGTATCTTGATTTTTCCCAGATCACTCTTTCCCCAGCATCCACAATGCCAGCTACTGCATTTATCATGTCTTCTGTTGTATGATATTTTATACTTGATTAACAGCAACCTCCCTTAAAGGACTGAATTCAATCCTAGACAAAATATGCTATATTTATTCACTAATCACTTGTCTTAAAGAAAATCAAATACACAAGGTTTGACAAAACTGAAATCCTACCATTTAGATACAGCCACTATCAATCGTGTCATATTTTTCTCCCAATCTTTGTTTTCTATACAATGTATGTATGCCCCCTGAGTCAGGGGCTGTGCATACTCTAGGGAGCTGTTCCATAAGTGGGACACTTCGTTATGAAGAGGGAGCCCGGACTGAGCACAGCCTGTCTCTAACCCAGCTGTGCAGGAGAAGTGTACAGGCTAACAGTCAGGTTCCACTTTGAGTCCTTGGGTGTGGGCTACAGGAATTGACCAATGCTAAGGCTTATGGTAATGTTATCCAATACAATAAAATAGCTCCCTGATTCTTATCTGCTTCTGGCCTTGTTTAAGCAGTGACACCAGCACTGACAGATATGACCTGTACTGTATACATGGGGTCTCACACCTCTCAGAATCTGTGAGCTGACCAGGAGAATGCAGGTCCTGAGGTGAATTTCACCTTAATGACTGTGCCAAAGTCAACTGATATGTCCACCCATAGCTGCCCTGGATTCTGTGACCACTAAGGCCACCTGATAGGCAAGTTCTGGACCTTTGGAGATTCTAGGACTTCCAGCCAAGGATACGGATGCAGGGACTCCCTTGCTCCATGACTGAGGACCCCTTGGCTAAGTGGTAAGTGCAGGTCAGGGATCCAGAGCACCCACCCCTAGGTTCTCAGTATGGCTTTTCCACTTAGGAGGTCAAGAGCTTAGAACATTTATCTCTGCACCATCTCCTTCTGAGGAAAAGGAATATTAACCAAATCTGGGCAACAGCTGTGTTGAGGGAAGAACATGCAAACAACTTCACAAACAAATAAGGGTCCTGTGCCTGAGCTAACCTTAGGTACTTCAAAACAACTCCGTAAGTCTCTTAGCCCCTTAGAGCGGATGAAAGCAATATTAGAGTTAAAAGTAACTTGTCCCAATTCCCTTAGTCTGGAACACTGAAAAAAAATTCTACAGCAGAGGAAGTCTCATAAGCACACAGCACCTGCCTGGGTTTACCCCAGCCTTGGAAGAACTGGGAAGGATAAGACCAAGGCAGGCCTGAGGAAAGGTCAGAGGGTAGGCAGGTCTGGGGTGTGGGGAGCAGGGGCAGGGCTGTCTGGACGGAGTAGTGGGTTGTAAGAAGAGCAGTGACCCTGGGTCCTGCTGCCCTGAGTCTCTGTCCTGGGCCTGGTCAACCCCAGGAGACCAGGTCAGCAGGGCTGTGAAAGCAAGTGTGTAAAGAAGCCCAGCAGCCCCTTCACACAGCCCTCTAGAATTTCTGCCGCCCATGGAGGGTCTCTAGGGTAGCTGGACGTGGACCCCTCTCAAATGGAAGCATGTCAGCACATCAGCCTTGGGGAAGTGCAGAGGCTGAGATGAGCTCAAGGAGACTGAGCACATGCAGTGATCCCAGAGCACGTGTTCTGTGACTCATCCATATCCGGGACTGTCCTTTACAAGAGGAACTAACAGTGAGCACAAAACATGAGGTGAAGCCACAAGTCCTGAAAGTGCAGAGGGAGACAGTTCACTTCTCATCCACCACCTCACCCTTTCTAGAAGAACTTGGTCTCAAGTTTCAAGGGCCCATGAGTTTTCACCCACAGGTTCTGTCCATCATAGGTCAATATGCAAAAGAACACAAACTCTACTGTGCACAATACCCTAGATGTGCTAACCAGAAAACAAACTTCCATATTAGGCAGTGACAAGCACAAGAAAGAGAAGCTCATGTGCAAAAGATCAGTTTTGATGAGCAAATCAAGAAAAGGTGATTATAGAGCACAGTCACGTCTAAGGACACAATTGCTCTCTATTGTATCATTAAAATGTGAAAAAAACAAGTCAGAACTCTACACATATTTCATTCTTCTTTCTGATTTCATATCCACCTTCCTCAGTCTCCAAAGCAGGAGATATAACCCTAAAGTTCCAGGAACCCTCTGCCATTAGATCCTACCTAAGTGTTGTTCCTACCTGTATCCTTTTCTTTATCACGGCCACAAATGCTATTCAAAGGCAATTCTGTAGAAACACGAATATGAATTTACAAGTCTTATGGATACATTTAAAATGTGACTAATGTGACTGAGTAATGGGATATTTTATTTTCTTTTATTTTAATACACTGAGTTAATCATTGATTGAATTAAATAAATTATAACAGGCACATCTAGCTAGTGGCTACCACACTGTAATACACAACCCTGTCTCTCTCTCTCTCCATATATATATATATATGTGTATATATATATATAAAGTATATGGAGGATGTTACCACCGCTCCCCTGGTTATTCCCCTCTGTATGGTCTACCCATTCAAGATGGCTGTTTGCTGACGGTTTACCAAAGGAAAAACCTCTGCCCCGTGAAGGTACTTAGCCCAAGGGGTAAGAGGGATGCGTACCTCTGCTGGTTTCCCTGGTAACCGATGAACCCATCTGCTGTCAATTCCCCCTTTAACTGGTAGCCTGCCTATTCCGCGCAGAGAGAAGCATGCTGCTACTGCTGCTGCTGCGTTCTGCCTGCCATCGGCTATCTACAGTGGGATGTCTCTCCAGGACCACTTTGCTTCTGATGTGAAAGATCTCCCATCTATTAAACCATGAATGTCTCTGTCCCTGACTTCGGGCTCTTTCCTTAGCCCTGAGGCTGAGCAAGTACAGGGCTTGCAGGCATGAGAGGTGCAGCCCAACACCTTCTGCAGGGCAGTTTGCTGGCCAGATTTGATGATTCATTTGTAGGTGTTTCCTAGGCTCATGCACACTTGCCAGGCACTCATGAGACCTTGGGGACACTGAAACAGTAATGTCAGCACCCAGATCCTAGAGGAATTCCCGACAGGTGTTCCACTTGACGGGAGAGGTAATGAGCATGGCCCAGTGCACCTGTGCTAGACATAATCAGCGAGCAGGTGCAGAAGGGAGGGAGGGACATTCACTCACTTCCTGAGGCCATCCTTCTCACCACTGCCTCTGAAAAATCCAGGGAAGGAAGGGACAAAATGCCCTTAGAAGGTAAATGGCCTGTACACTGAAAACTACAAACCACTGCTGAGAGAATTAAACAAGGAACAAATAATTGAAATGACATATCATATTCATAGACTGGAGACATATTATTGTTGACATTTCTACACTACCCAAAGGTAAGTATAAATTCATTGTAATACCTATCAAAATCCCAATGTCATTTTCAAAGAAATAGAAATAAAAAAGATCCTAAAATACATATGGAACCACTAAGGACTCCAAACAGACAACACAATCCTGAGAACAAAGAACATAGATGGAGGCTTCTCACTTCCTGACTTCAAAACACATTACAAAGCCACAGGAATCAAAACTGTACAGTACTGACATAGAAACAGATACATAGGCCTAAAGACCAGAATAAATAACCCCCAAGAAAACACATAGATACATGGCCAAATGAAATTCACCAACCTTCTAAGACAACAAATAGGGAAAGTATAGTTTTTTCAACAGTCAATAGGATGAAAATATAACTTACAGAAAGATTACAAACATATATCAGAAAAGGAGCTAATATACAAAACATCAAAGAAAAACACTACAACTCAAATGCAAACTAAGTTAAAAAAATAAAAAGGGCAAATAACTGGGTTCAGAAATGTGCAAAGACTTAAATAAGACATTTCCTGAAAAAGACATACAAATGGCTAACAAATATAGGAAAAGGTTCTCAACCTCACTAATCATCAGGGCAATGCAAATCAACACCTCATACCTGTTAGGCTGTGTATTATAAAGAAAAAAATTAACAGTTTAAGGCCAAGATGTGGGGAATTGGAAACTTTGTACACTGCTGGTGGGAATGTAAAATGGTGCCGCTATTATGAAAAAGAGTATGGGGGTTCCTTATAAAATTATAAACAGAAATATCATATGATTCAGCAATCACAGTTCTGGGTATATATCCAAAGGAAATTAAATCAGTATCACAATGAGATGAACATAGGTTCATTGCAGCATTCTACACAATAGCCTAGATATGCAACCAACTTCACAAAACAAGTAAGTGTCCTGTGCCTGAGCTAACCTTAGGTACTTCAAAACTACTCTGTAAGTCTCTTAGCCCCTTAGAGAGGATGAAAGCAATATTAGAGTTAAAAGAAACTTGTACCAATTCCCTTAGTCTGGAATGCTGAAACAAAAGTTCTACAACAGAGGAAGCCTCATAAACACACAACGCCTGCCAGGGTTTACCCCAGCCTTGGAAGAACTGGGAAGGATAAGACCAAGGCAGGCCTGAGGAAAGGGCAGAGGGTAGGCAGGACTGGGGAGTGGGGAGCAGGGGCAGGGCTGTCTGGACGGAGCAGTGGGTTGTAAGAAGACAGTGACCCTGGGTCCCGCTGCCTTGAGTCTCTGTCCTGGGCCTGGTGAATTCCAGGAGACCAGGTTAGCAGGGCTGTGAGAGCCAGTGTGTGAAGAAGCCCAGCAGCCCCTTCACACAGTCCTCTAGAATTCCTGCCGGCCATGAAGGGTCTTTAGGATCAGCTGGACGTGGACCCCTCTCAAATGGAAGCATGTCAGCACATCAGCCTTGGGAGGTGCTGAGGCTGAAATGAGGAGACTGAGCACATGCAGTGATCCCAAATCACGTGTTCTGTGACTCTTCCACCTCTGGGAGCGTGCTTTCCATGAGGAATAAACAGCGAGGACAAAAGTAAGATGAAGCTACAAGTCCTGAAAGTGTAGAGGGAGAGAGTTCAACTCTCATCCACCACCTGACACAAAGTATAAGAACTTGTTCTCCAGTGTCAAGTGACTATGAGAGTTTTGTTCCCACTAGGATATGGCCATCATACGTGAATGTAAAAAGGAAACCAAAATCCTTGGTGCAAAATACCCTCCAGGTACCGAACAGAAACGAACCTTTCATTTTTGGCAGTGAAAAAGCAATGAAAGAGTAGTCTTGTGAGAAAGAAAATTTCTGAATGGCAAAGCAAGAAAAGAAGCACAGTACAGTCAAAGGACATGGACACGATAACTCTATTTTATCATTAAAGTTTGGAAAGAACAAATCAGAATTCTACACATATTTCCTTCTTCTTCCTGATTTCATATTCACCTTCCTTAGTTTCTAAAGAACCGGGTGGAACCCCAGTGTTCTAGGAATTGTCTCGCTTTAGATCCTACCTGAGAGTTGTTCCCTATGTGAATCGTCATCAGCATCACTGCTATGTATGCTCTCCACGATCCATTCTGTATGAACACAACCATGAACATAAAGTTATTATACAAGTTGACCCACCCATTTCTCCTACTCAACTTGCTGGCTCACACAGCATCACCCTGGTCTTCCCTCCAGGTTCTCAGACCTCCCCTGTGCTCTGTGCAGACAGAGTCCTTCAATAAGATCTTGATCACAGTTGAAAATTTCAAATGAGGGAGAGATGCTGAGAAAATCACCTTTCGACCCCTCACTTCTATAGACCCATTTATAGCTTTCACCATCAACCTTACCAACCTGAAATTCCAGATGTTACAGACACACTTGAAACATGGCTACTGTGACCAAGCAATTGTGTGTTTCTTGCATTTTTTAATAGAATGAGTTAATTATTGTTTGAACTAAATTAATTATAAATAGACACATTTGGTTAGTGGCTACCACACTGGAAAGCTCAGGTGTAAGAAATCCAAAGATGAGAAAGAGGCAACCAGCCACCCTTCCCCTGGTTGTTCTTTACTGCAGAAAATTTGATGGCCTGATCTGATCATTAGTATGTAGGTATATCTTGGGCTCTTGGACCCACGCCAGGCATTGGGAGAGTCCTTGTGGACACTGAAATAGTACAGTCAACACTCAGATCCAAGAGGAATTCCCAGCAAGGGGCCCACTTGTAGACAGAGGTGAAGGGCATGGCCCAGTACACCTGTATTAGACATAATCAGAGAGTAGGTGCAGAGGGGAGGGAGGGATTTCACTCTCTCCATGAGTCCATCCTTCTCACCCCTGACTCTAGAAGACCTGAGGAAGGCAGTGGAAAAGGCCCCGTAGGAGGTGAAAAATTTGTATACTGAAAACTAAAGGACATTGCAGAAAGAAATTAAAGAAGAGACAAATAATTGGAATGATATAAGATGTTCATAGACTGGATTATTAAATACTGTTGGCATTTCTATACTACATATAGTGAT
This sequence comes from Hyperoodon ampullatus, assembly GCF_949752795.1. NCBI lineage: Eukaryota > Metazoa > Chordata > Mammalia > Artiodactyla > Ziphiidae > Hyperoodon > Hyperoodon ampullatus. Next base: position 189,865 of record NW_027640539.1, read on the forward strand.
GTACACATATATCACAACAACCCACAAAATTCCATGTCATTATTATAGAAGTGGACAGAATCCTAAAATACATATGGAACCCCCCACAAGTAGATAAAACAAACTTGAGAGCAAAGAGCAATGATGGAGATTAACACTTCCTGAACTCAAAACACATAACAATGCCACAGTAGTCAACACAGTCTGCTAGTGGCATCAAGACAGTGAGATAGACCAATGAAATATAATAGAGAGACCCCAAATAAACGCACATATATATGGCCAACTGATCTTGGCCAAGATTCTAAGATTACCAAGTGAAGAAAGGATAGTCTCTTCAACAATCAACAGAATGAAAAGGCAACCTATAGGATGGGAGGAAATATGTGTAAACCTTGTATATGAATAAGGGACCAATATCCAGAATATATAAGAAACTACAACAAGTCAATTACAAAAAAACAGCGGGCAAATTACTGAGTTTAAAAATGGGTAAAAAGCTTCACTAGACATTTCTCCATAAAGACATACAAGTGGTCAATCTACATATGAAAAGTTGCTCAACATCGCTAAGCATCAGGGAAATGGAAATCAAGCCACAAGGAGATATCACTCACACCTGTTAGGATGTGTATTATAAAAAGACAATTAGGTCTTCCCTGGTGGCACAGTGGTTGAGAGTCCGCCTGCCGATGCAGGGGACACGTGTTCGTGCCCCAGTCTGGGAGGATCCCACATGCCACTGAGCGGCTGGGCCCATGAGCCATGGCCGCTGAGCCTGTGTGTTTGGAGCCTGTGCTCCGCAACGGGAGAGCCCACCACAATGAGAGGCCCGTGTACTGCAAAAAAAAAAAAAAAAAAAGAAAAGAAAAAAGAAAGAAAATTAATGGACGTTGGCAAAGATGTGAAGAATTGGAACTCCTGTACCCTGTTTTGTACCCTGTAGTAATGTAAAATGGCCATTATGGAAAAGAGAATGGAGGTCCCCCAAAAATTATTAAGAGAACTATCATAAAATCCACAATAACTCATTTAGGTTTATATACAAAGGAGATAAAACAAGAATGTCCAAGAGATATCTACAATCTCATGTCCATTGCAGCATTATACACAATTCACAACATAGGAAAACTGCCTAGTGTCCATGAGAAGATGAATTAATAAAGAAAATGTGGTGTATACATACAGTGGAATTTGATTCAGTCTTTGAAAAAGAAGGAAATCCTGCCATTTGTAGCAACACGAAAGAACTTGGAGGACATTTGTAAGAGTGAAATAAGCCAGTCACAGAAGGTCAAAAACTGAAAGAAAACTCCGAGAAGCAAAGAGTAGAAGGGTGGTTCCAAGAGTTGGCAGGAGGTTGACATGGGAAGTCTCTGTTCAATGGTAAGAATGTGTTATTTCAAAATGGAAAAGTTCTAGACACATGCTGTACAACAAGGTGCATGTAGTCAACAGGACTGCCTGGACATTTTTCAAAACTTGTTAAGAAGCTGGATTTCATCGTATGTGTACTTTTACAACAATAAAATACACATATGTAAAATAAATACAAAGTGGAAAAAGGGGAAAAAAGAAGAAAAATAAGGAAAGGGAGTCAACAGAGGGAAAGAAGGAAGCAGGAAGGGTCTCGAATGTACACAGGTATCAGGAGATAATGGGAGAGAAGCTCCTCTCCCCAGGCTTTAAAGAAGACATCTCTCCAGAGTTCACTCCAGCAAGAGGGGGATGTCCTTTCTCTTCCCCATTCAACCAGAAGTGCCAATAGCATCCTAAGTGTGGCCCACGCTGTGCTCAGGTGTACACTTTTCCTTGATCTCTAAACCAACCACCCCTGACTCCCCATGGCTCAGGTGCCCTTCCTGTATCTCCTTCCACTTCACTAAAGCATTTCCCTCTTCAAGTCCAGACCGAGGCGCCAATCCTGTCCTCACACGTGGGGTCCACTGGGCGGGTCTCTGAGTTCTTAAGAGCCTCCCTGTGAGTAGCAGGCACTGAATCGCACACCAGGGTTCCCCTCAGCACCATCAGTAATCTACCACCTAGGGATTCAGGATTTCTAGAACAACTTTACTCATACACAGTCTCTTGGGTAAACAAGTGACATTTTACAATCAAGCATTTTCAGTTTTTTCTTTGGTGGGGAAAATATTGACACATATAAGGCAATCATATTCTATTAAAGTATGTATTTCTCAAAGGACTCACTATCGAAAAAAAATTTTTAAGTATAACTTTCCATGTTTTAATTGACTTTACTCCCAGACTTGTTTGCTTGCAAAAGCCTTCAGAAAATACCAAGAACCTACTTCATCTGGCAGTTTGCACAGCAACATGAGTGGAGATGCTCTTGTCACACTGCTTGGTTTCTCTCTCCCACCTTGCAAAGCACAACCTCCTGTCTGCCCTCCTGGGAAGGGAGCCAGTGCCCACCTTGAGCTCAATCACTGGGGTAGATCTCTTGGTTCTGTCTTCAACGTATGCAGTGTTCCTTGCCCAGCACACAGAAACAGGCCCGGCACAAGTGATGGAAGACAGACTTTCCACAGGAGAAGGACATTTCGTTTCCTTAGCACAGAATCCGATAGTGAATATTAGCCTCAAAGGAGAAAGGTGGAGTGAATTTCCTCCATCTACTCCTGGAGGCTCCTTCTTTCTCGGACTCCTCCAGAACTGGGTGTGGCATGTGGGTACAAGCATGGGCTCCCTGCAAAAGGAAGGAGGCCTGCCTAGCACTAGGTGCTTCAGGTAAGGGGGGAGGACTCATCCCGAGGCTCTAATAGGAAACAGTTAGAATGAGGGAAGTGGCAGACAGATGTATCATAACCATTCAGAATGCTATGAGACCTACTAAGAGATGAGATTTCTTATTAAATGAAGTTGTAATTGACCCAGTAGTAGGGATGCTGAAACCCAGTTTTGTTCATTAAGATACCAGCCATTGGGCAACTATGTCCGTGCACCACAACTACTAAGCCTGTGCCGTAGAGCCTGCAAGTCACTACTGAGCCCACGTGCCACAACTATTGAAGCCCATGCACCTAGAGCCCGTGCTCTGGAACAACAGAAGCCACCGAAATGAGAAGCCCGCACACTGCAACGAAGACCCAACACAGCAAAAAGAAAAAAAAAAAAAAAAAGAATCCAGTAAACATTTGCCTGGGTGGTGATAGGATTTGTTTTCCAGGTTAAATGAGGCTCACTTGGTATAAAATCAATGCACACACTGAAAGTGTACAGTTTATTTACTTTAATATCCATACCCATTCATGATACAGTGGTGATGGGAATATTTTCTAGAAAGTTGGCACCAGTAACAGTGATGTTTAGGGGAACATAAATCAAGGGAAACACAACACAAAAAGTTCACATACACACACAGAATCATCCCACTCATTTCACATACAGACACACCCTGTCTCATGCACACAAACCTACACCACCTAACCGTAATACAGCTTCTTCCTGGGACTATAGTAATTGGTCACATTACTTGTAAATCACTTTCTATCACCAGGACACCTACTCTCATTCCCAGCACAAATTTGGAATCAGTTTGCCCTCTACACTAAAACCAGCAAGAATGTCCCACTTTCTTATCTTCAAAGTTCTTCCTCCCCAAGTGACTGATTCCAGAATACATACCATTTTCACGTTCTGGGAAGGCCACCTGCAATTACAGAAGAGAAAACACTATGAGGATAAGATCACAGTGATGCTCAGGTCTTTTGTTCATTTGCTGACAGTAGAAAACCTCATAAGAAACAGTGGTCCAGGGAACCCAGCAAGGGTTATCAGAGCAAACCTACTCAGGCTGAAAGGCAAGAACTTTGCTGGGAGGATGGAACTTCTAAGTCCATTTAGGTTCGAAATTACAGAATTCTTTGCCTAGAGGAAAAATCGCTGCAGGAGAGAGAGCTCCATACTCTACAGGCTGTAATGGATGCTGTCAATCGTAATGTCCTGTGGAATCAGGCTCCATGAGTTGGTAATAGACTCTCACTCCACATTCTCCCAACCAAGGGAATTGTATGTATCTGGAAGGAATACCCTCAAATATTCATAACTTAATTCTATTGTAAGAGAAATAAAGCAATATTTCTATCTCAGACCAGAAAAAATCCAGCTTACCTTGGGGATCCACGGAGGCTTTTCTCCTGTCCTATCATGGTGCAGGTCATTCGCCACATCCTCAGGGAGAGCTGGAGGGACACAGAGTAACTGTCAGGACACTGGTGCTGCGGCTCAGGAATTACTCAGGGGCTTTCTTCTCGATGAGGACATGGGGTGGTGTGTATGGATGTGGGAGGTTAGTAAGTGTGGGCTGAGCTGCTGTTGGGCCATCCTCTTTGGGGGATGAAGGAAGGCAAAGGACAAGAGGAAGGAAATGAAAACAGAGCTTTGGCTTTCTAGCTAAGGGGAGCCTAATCAGACGGGAAGGGTCGATCTAAAAAATGGTAAACACTAAAATGCATGCTCTGTTTCAATGACACAGACCCATGACCCATCCTGCCTCTTTTGAGCTTCTGCTAAATTGCCACTGTCTCTTGATTTTTCCCAGATCACTCTTTCCCCAGCATCCACAATGCCAGCTACTGTATTTATCATGTCTTCTGTTGTATGATATTTTATACTTGATTAACAGCAACCTCCATTAAAGGACTGAATTCAATCCTAGACAAAATATGCTATATTTATTCACTAATCACTTGTCTTAAAGAAAATCAAATACACAAGATTTGACAAAACTGAAATCCTACCATTTAGATACAGCCACTATCAATCGTATCATATTTTTCTCCCAGTCTTTGTTTTCTATACAATGTACGTATGCCCACTGAGTCAGGGGCTGTGCATACTCTAGGGAGCTGTTCCATAAGTGGGACACTTCGTTATGAAGAGGGAGCCCGGACTGAGCACAGCCTGTCTCTAACCCAGCTGTGCAGGAGAAGTGTACAGGCTAACAGTCAGGTTCCACTTTGAGTCCTTGCGTGTGGGCTACAGGAATTGACCAATGCTAAGGCTTATGCTAATGATATCCAATACAATAAAATAGCTCCCTGATTCTTATCTGCTTTTGGCCTTGTTTAAGCAATGACACCAGCACTGACAGATATGACCTGTATTGTATACATGGGGTCTCACACCTCTCAGAGTCTGTGAGCTGACCAGGAGAATGCAGGTCCTGATGTGAATTTCACATTAATGACTGTGCCAAAGTCAACTGATAAGTCCACCCATAGCTGCCCTGGATTCTGTGACCACTAAGGCCACCTGATAGGCAAGTTCTGGACCTTTGGAGATGCTAGGACTTCCAGCCAAGGATACGGATGCAGGGACTCCCTTGCTCCATGACTGAGGACCCCTTGGCTAAGTGGTAAGTGCAGGTCAGGGATCCAGAGCACCCACCCCTGGGTTCTCAGTATGGCTTTTCCACTTAGGAGGTCAAGAGCTTAGAACATTTATCTCTGCACCATCTCCTGAGGAAAAGGAATATTAACCAAATCTGGGCAACAGCTGTGTTGAGGGAAGAACATGCAAACAGCTTCACAACCACATAAGGGTCCTGTGCCTGAGCTAACCTTAGGTACTTCAAAACAACTCCGTAAGTCTCTTAGCCCCTTAGAGCGGATGAAAGCAATATTAGAGTTAAAAGTAACTTGTCCCAATTCCCTTAGTCTGGAACACTCAAACAAAATTCTACAGCAGAGGAAGTCTCATAAACACACAGCACCTGCCTGGGTTTACCCCAGCCTTGGAAGAACTGGGAAGGATAAGACCAAGGCAGGCCTGAGGAAAGGTCAGAGGGTAGGCAGGACTGGGGTGTGGGGAGCAGGGGCAGGGCTGTGTGTGTGGACGGAGAAGTGGGTTGTAAGAAGAGCAGTGACCCTGGGTCCTGCTGCCCTGAGTCTCTGTCCTGGGCCTGGTCAACACCAGGAGACCAGGTCAGCAGGGCTGTGAAAGCAAGTGTGTAAAGAAGCCCAGCAGCCCCTTCACACAGCCCTCTAGAATTTCTGCCGCCCATGGAGGGTCTCTAGGGTAGCTGGACGTGGACCCCTCTCAAATGGAAGCATGTCAGCACATCAGCTTTGGGGAAGTTTTGAGGCTGAGATAAGCTCAAGGAGACTGAGCACATGCAGTGATCCCAGAGCACGAGTTCTGTGACTCATCCATCTCTGGGTCTGTCCTTTACAAGAGGAACTAACAGTGAGCACAAAATATGAGGTGAAGCCACAAGCCCTGAAAGTGCAGAGGGAGACAGTTCACTTCTCATCCACCACCTCACCCTTTCTAGAAGAATTTGGTCTCAAGTTTCAAGGGCCCATGGGTTTTGACCCACAGGTTCTGTCCATCATAGGTCAATATGCAAAAGAAAACAAACTCTACTGTGCACAATAACCTAGATGTGCTAACCAGAAAACAAACTTCCATATTAGGCAGTGACAAGCACAAGAAAGAGCAGCTCATGTGCAAAAGATCAGTTTTGATGAGCAAATCAAGAAAAGGTGATTATAGAGCACAGTCACGTCTAAGGACACAATTGCTCTCTATTGTATCATTAAAATGTGAAAAAAACAAGTCAGAACTCTACACATATTTCATTCTTCTTTCTGATTTCATATCCACCTTCCTCAGTCTCCAAAGCAGGAGATATAACCCTAAAATTCCAGGAACCCTCTGCCATTAGATCCTACCTAAGTGTTGTTCCTACCTGTATCCTTTTCTTTATCACGGCCACAAATGCTATTCAAAGGCAATTCTGTAGAAACACGAATATGAATTTACAAGTCTTATGGATACATTTAAAATGTGACTAATGTGACTAATGAGATATTTTATTTTCTTTTATTTTAATACACTGAGTTAATCATTGATTGAATTAAATAAATTATAACAGGCACATCTAGCTAGTAGCTACCACACTGTAATACACATCCCTCTCTCTCTCTCTCTCCTATATATATATATATATATATATATAAGTATACATATATATAAAATATATGGAGGATGTTACCACTGCTCCCCTGGTTATTCCCCTCTGTATGGTCTACCTATTCAAGATGGCTGTTTGCTGATGGTTTACCAAAGGAAAAACCACTGCCCCGTGAAGTTACTTAGCCCAAGGGGTAAGAGGGATGTGTCCCTCTGCAGTTTCCCTGGTAAGCGATGAGCCCATCTGCTGTCAATTCCCCCTTTAACTGGTAGCCTGCCTATTCCGCGCAGAGAGAAGCATGCTGCTACTGCTGCTGCTGCGTTCTGCCTGCCATCGGCTATCTACAGTGGGATGTCTCTCCAGGACCACTTTGCTTCTGACGTGAAACATCTCCCATTTATTAAACCATGAATGTCTCTGTCCCTGACTTTGGGCTCTTTCCTTAGCCCTGAGGCTGAGCAAGTACAGGGCTTGCAGGCGTGAGAGGTGCAGCCCAACACCTTCTGCAGGGCAGTTTGCTGGCCAGATTTGATGATTCATTTGTAGGTGTTTCCTAGGCTCATGCACACTTGCCAGGCACTCATGAGACCCTGGGGACACTGAAACAGTAATGTCAACACCCAGATCCTAGAGGAATTCCCGACAGGTGTTCCACTTGAGGGGAGAGGTAATGAGCATGGCCCAGTGCACCTGTGCTAGACATAATCAGCGAGCAGGTGCAGAAGGGAGGGAGGGACATTCACTCACTTCCTGAGGCCATCCTTCTCAACACTGCCTCTGAAAAATCCAGGGAAGGAAGGGACAAAATGCCCTTAGAAGGTAAATGGCCTGTACACTGAAAACTACAAACCACTGCTGAGAGAATTAAACAAGGAACAAATAATTGAAATGACATATCATATTCATAGACTGGAGACTTATTATTGTTGACATTTCTACACTACCCGAAGGTAAGTATTAATTCACTGTACTACCTATCAAAATCCCAATGTCATTTTCAAAGTAAAAGAAAAAATAATCCTAAAATACATATGGAACTACTAAGGACTCCAAACAGACAAAACAATCCTGAGAACAAAGAACATAGATGGAGGCTTCTCACTTCCTGACTTCAAAACACATTACAAAGCCACAGGAATCAAAACTGTATGGTACTGACATAGAAACAGATACATAGGCCTAAAGACCAGAATAAATAACCCCCAAGAAAACTCATAGATACATGGCCAAATGAAATTCACCAACCTTCTAAGACAACAAATAGGGAAAGTATAGTTTTTTCAACAGTCAATAGGATGAAAATATAACTTACAGAAAGATTACAAACATATATCAGAAAAGGAGCTAATGTTCAAAACATCTAAGAAAAACACTACAACTCAAATGCAAAATACGTTAAAAAATTAAAAAGGGCAAATAACTGGGTTCAGAAATGTGAAAGACTTAAATAAGACATTTCCTGAAAAAGACATACAAATGGCTAACAAATATAGGAAAAGGTTCTCAACCTCACTAATCATCAGGGCAATGCAAATCAACACCTCATACCTGTTAGGCTGTGTATTATAAAGAAAATAATTAACAGTTTAAGGCCAAGATGTGGGGAATTGGAAACTTTGTACACTGCTGGTGGGAATGTAAAATGGTGCCACTATTATGAAAAAGAGTATGGGGGTTCCTTATAAAATTATAAACAGAAATATCATATGATTCAGCAATCAGAGTTCTGGGTATATATCCAAAGGAAATTAAATCAGTATCACAATGAGATGAACATAGGTTCATTGCAGCATTCTCCAAAATAGCCTAGATATGCAACCAACTTCACAAAACAAGTAAGTGTCCTGTGCCTGAGCTAACCTTAGGTACTTCAAAACAACTCCGTATGTCTTTAGCGCCTTAGAGAGGATGAAAGCAATATTAGAGTTAAAAGTAACTTGTACCAATTCCCTTAGTCTGGAATACTTAAACAAAAGTTCTACAGCAGCGGAAGCCTCATAAACTCATAGCACCTGCCAGGGTTTACCCCAGCCTTGGAAGAACTGGGAAGGATAAGACCAAGGCAGGCCTGAGGAAAGTTCAGAGGGTAGGCAGGACTGGGGAGTTGGGAGCAGGGGCAGGTGTGTCCGGATGGAGCAGTGGGTTGTAAGAAGTGCAGTGACCCTGGGTCCTGCTGCCCTGAGTCTCTGTCCTGGGCCTCTTCAATTCCAGGAGACCAGGTTAGCAGGGCTATGAGAGCCAGTGTGTGAAGCGAGCCCAGCAGCCCCTTCACACAGTCCTCTAGAATTCCTGCTGGCCATGAAGCGTCTGTAGGGGCAGCTGGAGGTGGACCCCTCTCAAATGGAAGTATGTCAGCACATCAGCCTTGGGAGGTGCTGAGGCTGAAATGAGGAGACTGAGCACATGCAGTAGATCCCAAATCACGTGTTCTGTGACTCTTCCACCTCTGGGAGCGTGCTTTCCATGAGGAATAAACAGTGAGGACAAAAGTAAGATGAAGCTACAAGTCCTGAAAGTGTAGAGGGAGAGAGTTCAAGTCTCATCCACCACCTGACACTCACTATAAGAAGTTGTTCTCCAGTGTCAAGTGACTATGAGAGCTTTGTTCCCACTAGGATATGGCCATCATACGTGAATGTAAAAAGGAAACCAAAATCCTTGGTGCTAAATACCCTCCAGGTACCAAACAGAAACGAAGCTTTCATCTTTGGCAGTGAAAAAGCAATGAAAGAGTAGTCTTGTGAGAAAGAAAATTTCTGAATGGCAAAGCAAGAAAAGATGACTATAAGCACAGTACAGTCAAAGAACATGGACACAATAACTCTATTATATCATTAAAATTTGGAAAGAACAAATCAGAATTCTACACATATTTCCTTCTTCTTCCTGATTTCATATTCACCTTCCTTAGTTTCTAAAGAAGTGGGTGGAACCCAAGTGTTCTAGGAATTGTCTACTTTAGATCCTACCTGAGAGTTGTTCCCTACGTGAATCGTCATCAGCATCACTGCTATGTATGCTCTCCACCATGCATTCTGTACAAACACAACCATGAGCATAAAGTTATTATACAAGTTGACCCACCCATTTCTCCTACTCGACTTGCTGGCTCACACAGCATCACCCTGGTCTTCCCTCCAGGTTCTCAGACCTCCCCTGTGCTCTGTGCAGACAGAGTCCTTCAATAAGATATTGATCACAGTTGAAAATTTCAAATGAGGGAGAGATGCTGAGAAAATCACTTTTCGACCCCTCACTTCTATTGACCCATTTATAGCTTTCACCATCAACCTTACCAACCTGGAATTCCAGATGTTACAGACACACTTCAAACATGGCTAGTGTGACCAAGCAATTGTGTGTTTTTTGCATTTTTTAATAGAATGAGTTAATTATTGCTTGAAATAAATTAATTATAAATAGACACATTTGGTTAGTGGCTACCACACTGGAAAGCTCAGGTGTAAGAAATCCAAAGATGAGAAAGAGGCAATCAGCCCACCCACCCCTAGTTGTTCTTTACTGCAGAAAATTTGATGCCCTGATATGATCATTCGTATGTAGGTATACCTTTGGCTCTTGAACCCATGCCAGATATTGGGAGAGTCCTTGTGGACACTGAAATAGTACAGTCAACACTCAGATCCAAGAGGAATTCCCAGCAAGGGGCCCACTTGTAGACAGAGGAGAAGGGCATGGCCCAGTACACCTGTATTAGACATAATCAGAGAGTAGGTGCAGAGGGGAGGGAGGGATTTCACTCTCTCCATGAGTCCATCCTTCACACCCCTGACTCTAGAAGACCTGAGGAAGGCAGTGGAAAAGGGCCCATCGGGTGAGGAAAATTTGTATACTGAAAACTACAGAATATTGTGGAAAGAATTTAAAGAAGAGACAAGTAATTGGAATGACATACCATATTCATAGACTGGATTATTAAATACTGTTGGCATTTCTATACTACATAAAGTGATGTTCACATATATCGCAACATCCCATATAATTCCATGTCATTATTATAGAAGTGGACAGAATCCTAAAATACATATGGAACCCCCACAAGTAGATAAAACAATCTTGAGAGCATAGAGCAATGATGGAGATTAACACTTCCTCAACTCAAAACACATAACAATGCCACAGTAGTCAAAACAGTCTGCTACTGGTATCAAGACAGTGAGATAGACCAATGAAATATAATAGAGAGACCTCAAATAAATGCACATATATATGGCCAACTGATCTTGGCCAAGGTTCTAAGATTACCAAGTGAAGAAAGGATAGTCTCTTCAACAATCAACAGAATGAAAAGGCAATCTATAGGATGGGAGGAAATATGTGTAAACCTTGAATCTGAATAAGGGACCAATATCCAGAATATATAAGAAACTACAACAAGTCAATTACAAAAAAACAGCGGGCAAATAACTGAGTTTAAAAATGGGTAAAAAGCTTCACTAGACATTTCTCCATAAAGACATACAAGTGGTCAATCTACATATGAAAATTTGCTCAACATTGCTAAGCATCATGGAAATGGAAATCAAGCCACAAGGAGATATCAGTCACACCTCTTAGAATGTGTATTATAAAAAGACAATTAGGGCTTTCGTGGTGCCACACTGGTTGAGAGTCTGCCTGCCGAGGCAGGGGACACGTGTTCGTGCCCCAGTCTGGGAGGATCCCACATGCCGCTGAGCGCCTGGGCCCATGAGCCATGTAAGCTGAGCCTGTGCTCCGCAACGGGATAGCCCACAACAATGAGAGGCCCGTGTACTGCAAAAAAAAAAAAAAGAAAAAAAAAAGAAATAAAATTAATGGATGCTGGCAAAGATGTGAAGAAATGAAACATGTGTACCCTGTTTTGTATCCTGTAGTAATGTAAAATGGTGTAGCCATTATGGAAAACAGAATGTTGATCCCCCCCCAAAATTATTAAGAGAACTATCATAAAATCCAGCAATCACTCATTTAGGTTTATATACCAAGGAGATAAAACAAGAATGTCCAAGAGATATCTACAATCTCATGTCCACTGCAGCATTATACACAATACACAACATAGGAAAACTGCCTAGTGTCCATGGGAAGATGAATTAATAAAGAAAATGTGGTGTATACATACAGTGGAATGTCATTCAGTCTTTGAAAAAGAAGGAAATCCTGCCATTTGCAGCAACACAAAAGAACTTGGAGGACATTTGTAAGAGTGAAATAAGCCAGTCATAGAAGGTCAAAAACTGAAAGAAAACTCTGCGAAGCAGAGAGTAGAAGGGTGGTTCCAAGATCTGGCGGGAGGTTGACATGGGAAATCTCTGTTCAATAGTTAGAATGTGTTATTTGCAAAATGGAAAAGTTCTAGACACATGCTGTACAACAAGGTGCATGTAGTCAACAGGACTGACTGGACATTTCAAAACTTGTTAAGACGTTGGATTTCATTGTATGTGTACTTTTACAACAATAAAATATACATATGTAAAATAAATACAAAGTGGAAAAAGGGGAAAAAAGAAGAAAAATAAGGAAAGGGAGTCAACAGAGGGGAAGAAGAAAGCAGGAAGGGTCTCGAATGTACACAGGTATCAGGAGATAATGGGAGAGAAGCTCCTCTCCCCAGGCTTTAAAGAAGACATCTCTCCAGAGTTCACTCCAGCAAGAGGGGGATGTCCTTTCTCTTCCCCATTCAACCAGAAGCGCCAATAGCATCCTAAGTGTGGCCCAGGCTGTGCTCAGGTGGACACTTTTCCTTGATCTCTAAACCAAACACCCCTGACTCCCTATGGCTCAGGTGCCCTTCCTGTATCTCCTTCCACTTCTCTAAAGCATTTCCCTCTTCAAGTCCAGCCCGAGGCTCTAATCCTGTCCTCACACGTGGGGCCCACTGGGCGCGTCTCTAAGTTCTTAAGAGCCTCCCTGTGAGTAGCAGGCACTGAATCACACACCAGGGTTTCCCTCAGCACCATCAGGAAACTATGACCTAGGGATTGAGGATTTCTAGAACAACTTTACTCATACACCGTTTCTTGGGTAAACAAGTGACATTTTACAATCAAGCATTTTCAGTTTTTGCTTTGGTGGGGAAAATATTGACACATATAAGGCAATCATATTCTATTAAAGTATGTATTTCTCAAAGGACTCACTATCGAAAAAAAAATTTTAAGTATAACTTTCCATGTTTTAATTGACTTTACTCCCAGACTTGTTTGCTTGCAAAAGCCTTCAGAAAATACCAAGAACCTACTTCACCTGGCAGTTTGCACAGCAACATGAGTGGAGATGCTCTTGTCACACTGCTTGGTTTCTCTGTCCCACCTTGTAAAGCACAACCTCCTGTCCGCCCTCCTGGGAAGGGAGCCAGTGCCCACCCTGAGCTCAATCCCTGGGGTAGATCTCTTGGTTCTGTCTTCACTGTATGCAGTGTTTCTTGCACAGCACACAGAAACAGGGCCAGCACAACTGATGGAAAACAAACTTTCCACAGGAGAAGGACATTTCGTTTCCTTAGCACAGAATCCGATAGTGAATATTAGCCTCAAAGGAGAAAGGTGGAGTGAATTTCCTCCATCTACTCCTGGAGGCTCCTTCTTTCTCGGACTCCTCCAGAACTGGGTGTGGCATGTGGGTACAAGCATGGGCTCCCTGCAAAAGGAAGGAGGCCTGCCTAGCACTAGGTGCTTCAGGTAAGAGGGGAGGACTCATCCCGAGGCTCTAATAGGAAACAGTTAGAATGAGGGAAGTGGCAGACAGATGTATCATAACCATTCAGAATGCTATGAGACGCACTAAGAGATGAGATTTCTTATTAAATGAAGTTGTAATTGGCCCAGTAGTAGGCATGCTGAAACCCAGTTTTGTTCACTAAGAATCCACCCATGGAGCAACTAAGCCCGTGCACAACAACTACTAAGCCTGTGCTCTAGAGCCGCAGGTCAAGGCCAAGATGTCGGGAATTGGAAACATTGTACGCTGCTGGTGGGAATGTAAAATGGTGCCGCTATTATGAAAAAGAGTATGGGGGTTTCTTATAAAATTATAAACAGAAATATCATATGATTCAGCAATCACAGTTCTGGGTATATATCCAAAGGAAATTAAATCAATATCACAATGAGATGAACTTAAGTTCATTGCAGCATTCTCCAAAATAGCCTAGATATGCAACCAACTTCACAAAAGAAGTAAGTGTCCTGTGCCTGAGCTAATCTTAGGAACTTCAAAACAACTCCGTAAGTCTCTTAGCCCCTTAGAGAGGATGAAAGCAATATTAGAGTTAAAAGTAACTTGTCCCAATTCCCTTAGTCTGGAATACTGAAACAAAATTCTACAGCAGAGGAAGCCTTATAAACACACAGCACCTGACAGGGTTTACCCCAGCCTTGGAAGAACTGGGAAGGATAAGACCAAGGCAGGCTTGAGGAAAGGTCAGAGGGTATGCAGGACTGGAGCGTGGGGAAAAGGGGCAGGGCTGGCCGGATGGAGCAGTGGGTTGTAAGAAGAGCAGTGACCCTGAGTCCTGCTGCCCTGAGTCTCTGTCCTGGGCCTGGTCAGTCAATTCCAGGAGACCAGGTTAGCAGGGCTGTGAGAGCCAGTGTGTGAAGAAGCCCAGCAGCCCCTTCACACAGTCCTCTAGAATTCCTGCTGGCCATGAAGGGTCTTTAGGGGCAGCTGGACGTGGAGCCCTCTCAAATGGAAGCATGTCAGCACATCAGCCTTGGGAGGTGCTGAGGCTGAAATGAGGAGACTGAGCACATGCAGTGATCCCAAAGCATGTGTTCTGTGACTCATCCAGCTCAGGGAGTGCATTTTCCATGAGGAATCAACAGTGAGGACAAAAGTAAGATGAAGCTACAAGTCCTGAAAGTGTAGAGGGAGAGAGTTCAAGTCTCATCCACCACCTGACACTCACTATAAGAAGTTGTTCTCCAGTGTCAAGTGACTATGAGAGCTTTGTTCCCACTAGGATATGGCCATCGTACGTGAATGTAAAAAGGAAACCAAAATCCCTGGTGCAAAATACACTCCAGGTACCAAACAGAAACGAACCTTTCATCTTTGGCAGTGAAACAGCAATGAAAGAGTAGTCTTGTGAGAAAGAAAATTTCTGAATGGCAAAGCAAGAAAAGATGACTATAAGCACAGTACAGTCAAAGGACACGGACACAATAACTCTATTATATCATTAATTTGGAAAGAACAAATCAGAATTCTACACATATTTCCTTCTTCTTCCTGATTTCATATTCACCTTCCTTAGTTTCTAAAGAACCGGGTGGAACCCAAGTGTTCTAGGAATTGTCTCCCTTTAGATCCTACCTGAGAGTTGTTCCCAACGTGAATCGTCATCAGCATCACTGCTATGTATGCTCTCCACGATCCATTCTGTACAAACACAACCATGAGCATAAAGTTATTATACAAGTTGACCCACCCATTTCTCCTACTCGACTTGCTGGCTCACACAGCATCACCCTGGTCTTCCCTCCAGGTTCTCAGACCTCCCCTGTGCTCTGTGCAGACAGAGTCCTTCAATAAGATCTTGATCACAGTTGAAAATTTCAAATGAGGGAGAGATGCTGAGAAAATCACCTTTCGACCCCTCACTTCTATAGACCCATTTATAGCTTTCACGGTCAACCTTACCAACCTGAAATTCCAGATGTTACAGACACACTTGAAACATGGCTAGTATGACCAAGCAATTGTGTGTTTGTTCATTTTTTAATAGAATGAGTTAATTATTGTTTGAACTAAATTAATTATAAATAGACACATTTGGTTAGTGACTACCACACTGGAAAGCTCAGCTGTAAGAAATCCAAAGATGAGAAAGAGGCAACCAGCCACCCTTCCCCTGGTTGTTCTTTACTGCAGATAATTTGATGGCCTGATCTGATCCTTCGTATGTAGGTATATCTTGGGCTCTTGGACCCACGCCAGGCACTGGGAGAGTCCTTGTGGACACTGAAATAGTACAGTCAACACTCAGATCCAAGAGGAATTCCCAGCAAGGGGCCCACTTGTAGACAGAGGTGAAGGGCATGGCCCAGTACACCTGTATTAGATATAATCAGAGAGTAGCTGCAGAGGGGAGGGAGGGATTTCACTCTCTCCATGAGTCCATCCTTCTCACCCCTGACTCTAGAAGACCTGAGGAAGGCAGTGGAAAAGGCCCCGTTGGAGGTGAAAAATTTGTATACTGAAAACTACAGGATATTGCGGAAAGAAATTAAAGAAGAGACAAGTAAAGGGAATGACATACCATGTTCATAGACTGGATTATTAAATACTGTTGGCATTTCTATACTACATAAAGTGATGTACACATATATCGCAACAACCCACAAAATTCCATGTCATTATTATAGAAGTGGACAGAATCCTAAAATACATATGGAACCCCCACAAGTAGATAAAACAATCTTGAGAGCAAAGAGCAATGATGGAGATTAACACTTCCTCAACTCAAAACACAAAACAATGCCACAGTAGTCAACACAGTCTGCTACTGGCATCAAGACAGTGAGATAGACCAATGAAATATAATAGAGAGACCTCAAATAAACGCACATATATATGGCCAACAGATCTTGGCCAAGGTTCTAAGATTACCAAGTGAAGAAAGGATAATCTCTTCAACAATCAACAGAATGAAAAGGAAACCTATAGAATGGGAGGAAATATGTATAAACCTTGTATCTGAATAAGGGACCAATATCCAGAATATATAAGAAACTACTACAAGTCAATTTCAGAAAAACAGCAGGCAAATAAGTGAGTTTAAAAATGGGTAAAAAGCTACACTAGACATTTCTCCATAAAGGCATACAAGTGGTCAATCTACATATGAAAATTTGCTCAACATCGCTAAGCATCAGGGAAATGGAAATCAAGGCACAAGGAGATATCACTCACACCTGTTAGGATGTGTATTATAAAAGGACAATTAGGGCTTCCCTGGTGGCACAATGGATGAGAGTCCGCCTGCCAAGGCAGGGGACACGTGTTCGTGCCCCGGTCTGGGAGGATCCCACATGCCACTGAGCGGCTGGGCCCATGAACCATGGCTGCTGAGCCTGTGTGTTTGGAGCCTGTGCTCCGCAACGGGAGAGCCCATAACAATGAAAGGCCCATGTACTGCAAAAAAGAAAAAAAAAGAAAAAAGAAAGAAAATTAATGGATGCTGGCAAAGATGTGAAGAAGTGGAACTTCTGTACCCTGTTTTGTACCCTGTAGTAATGTAAAATGGTGTAGCCATTATGGAAAACAGAATGGAGGTCCCACAAAAATTATTAAGAGAACTCTCATAAAATCCAGCAGTCACTCATTTAGGTTTATATACAAAGGAGATAAAACAAGAATGTCCAAGAGATATCTACAATCTCATGTCCATTGCAGCATTATACACAATACACAACATAGGAAAACTGCCTAGTGTCCATGGGAAGATTAATTAATAAAGAAAATGTGGTGTATACATACAGTGGAATGTCATTCAGTCTTTGAAAAAGAAGGAAATCCTGCCATTTGCAGCAACACGAAAGAACTTGGAGGACATTTGTAAGAGTGAAATAAGCCAGTCACACAAGGTCAAAAACTGAAAGAAAACTCCGAGAAGCAGAGAGTAGAAGGGTGGTTCCAAGAGCTGGCAAGACGTTGACATGGGAAGTCTCTGTTCAATGGTTAGCATGTGTTATTTGCAAAATGGAACAGTTCTAGACACATGCTGTACAACAAGGTGCATGTAGTCAACAGGACTGACTGGACATTTCAAAACTTGTTAAGACGTTGGATTTCATTGTATGTGTACTTTTACAACAATAAAATATACATATGTAAAATAAATACAAAGTGGAAAAAGGGGAAAAAAGAAGAAAAATAAGGAAAGGGAGTCAACAGAGGGAAAGAAGAAAGGAGGAAGGGTCTCGAATGTACACAGGTATCAGGAGATAATGGGAGAGAAGCTCCTCTCCCCAGGCTTTAAAGAAGACATCTCTCCAGAGTTCACTCCAGCAAGAGGGGGATGTCCTTTCTCTTCCCCATTCAACCAGAAGCGCAAATAGCATCCTAAGTGTGGCCCAGGCTGTGCTCAGGTGTACACTTTTCCTTGATCTCTAAACCAGCCACCCCTGACTCCCCATGGCTCAGGTGCACTTCCTGTATCTCCTTCCCCTTCTCTAAAGCATCTCCCTCCTCAAGTGCAGCCTGAGGCTCCAATCCTGTCCTCACACGTGGGGTCCACTGGGCGGGTCTCTGAGTTCTTAACAGCCTCCCTGTGAGTAGCAGGCACTGAATCGTACACCAGGGTTCCCCTCAGCACCAACAGGAAACTACGACCTAGGGATTGAGGATTTCTAGAACAACTTTACTCATACACCGTCTCTTGGGTAAACAAGTGACATTTTACAATCAAGCATTTTCAGTTTTTGCTTTGGTGGGGAAAATATTGACACATATAAGGCAATCATATTCTATTAATGTATGTATTTCCCAAAGGACTCACTATCGAAAAAAAAATTTTAAGTATAACTTTCCATGTTTTAATTGACTTTACTCCCAGACGTGTTTGCTTGCAAAAGCCTTCAGAAAATACCAAGAACCTACTTCACCTGGCAGTTTGCACAGAAACATGAGTGGAAATGCTCTTGTCACACTGCTTGGTTTCTCTGTCCCACCTTGTAAAGCACAACCTCCTGTCCGCCCTCCTGGGAAGGGAGCCAGTGCCCACCCTGAGCTCAATCCCTGGGGTAGATCTCTTGGTTCTGTCTTCATGGTATGCAGTGTTTCTTGCACAGCACACAGAAACAGGGCCAGCACAACTGATGGAAAACAAACTTTCCACAGGAGAAGGACATTTCATTTCCTTAGCACAGAATCCGATAGTGAATATTAGCCTCAAAGGAGAAAGGTGGAGTGAATTTCCTCCATCTACTCCTGGAGGCCCCTTCTTTCTCGGGCTCCTCCAGAGCTGGGTGTGCCATGAGGGTACAAGTATGGGCTCCCTGCAAAAAGAAGGAGGTCTGCCTAGAACTAGGTGCTTCAGGTAAGGGGGGAGGACTCATCCCGAGGCTCTAATAGGAAACAGTTAGAATGAGGGAAGTCCAAATAGATGTATCATAACCATTCAGAATGCTATGAGACCTACTAAGAGATGAGATTTCTTATTAAATGAAGTTGTACTTGACCCTGGAGTAGGGATTCTGAAACCCTGTTTTGTTCACTAAGAATCCAGCCATGGAGCAACTAAGCCCGTGCACCACAACTACTAAGCCTGTGCTCTAGAGCCCGCAAGTCACAACTACTGAGCCCACGTGCCACAACTATTGAAGCCCATGCACCTAGAGCCCGTGGTCTGGAACAACAGTAGCCACCGAAATGAGAAGCCCGCACAGTGCAACGAAGACCCAACACAGCCAAAAGAAAAAAAAAAAAAAAGAATCCAGTAAACAATTGCCTGGGTGGTGATAGGATTTGTTTTCAAGGTTAAATGAGGCTCAATTGGTATAAAATCAATGCACACACTGAAAGTGTACAGTTTATTTACTTTTATATCCATACCCATTCATGATGCAGTGTTGATGGGAATATTTTCTAGAAAGTTGGCACCAGTAACAGTGATGTTTAGGGGAACATAAATCAAGAGAAACACAACACAAAATGTTCACATACACACACAGAATCATACCACTCATTTCACATACAGACACACCCTGTCTCATGCACACAAACCTACACCACCTAACCGTAATACAGCTTCTTCCTGGGACTATAGTAATTGGTCACATTACTTGTAAATCTCTTTCTATCACCAGGGCCCCTACTCTCATTCCCAGCACAAATTTGGAATCTGTTTGCCCTCTACACTAAAACCAGCAAAAATGTCCCACTTTCTCATCTTCAAAGTTCTTCCTCCCCAAGTGACTGATTCCAGAATACATACTGTTTACACGTTCTGTGAAGGCCACCTGCAATTACAGAAGAGAAAACACTATGAGGATAAGATCACAGTGATGCTCAGGCCTTTTGTTCATTTGCTGACAGTAGAAAACCTCATAAGAAACAGTGGTCCAGGGAACCCAGAAAGGGTTATCAGAGCAAACCTACTCAGGCTGAAAGGCAAGAACTTTGCTGGGAGGATGGAACTTCCAAGTCCATTTAGGTTGGAAATTACAGAATTCTTTGCCTAGAGGAAAAATCGATGCAGGAGAGAGAGCTCCGTACTCCACAGGCTGTAATGGATGCTGTCAATTTTAATGTCCTGTGGAATCAGGCACCATGAGTTGGTAATAGACTCTCACTCCACATTCTCCCAACCAAGGGAATTGTATGTATCTGGAAGGAGTACCCTCAAATATTCATAACTTAATTCTATTGAAAGAGAAATAAAGCAATATTTCTATCTCAGACCAGAAAAAATCCAGCTAACCTTGATTTTCCACGGAGGCTTTTCTTCTATCCTATCATGGTGCAGGTCATCCGCCACATCCTCAGGGAGAGCTGGAGGGACACAGAGTAACTGTCAGGACACTGGTGCTGCGGCTCAGGAATTACTCAGGGGCTTTCTTCTCGATGAGGACGTGGGGTGGTGTGTATGGATGTGGGAGGTTAGTAAGTGTGGGCTGAGCTGGTGTTGGGCCATCCTCTTTGGGGGATGAAGGAAGGCAAAGGACAAGAGGAAGGAAATGAAAAGAGAGCTTTGGCTTTCTAGCTAAGGGGAGCCTAATCAGAAGGGAAGGGTCGATCTAAAAAATGGTAAACACTAAAATGTATGCTTTGTTTCAATGACAGAGACCCATGACCCATCCTGCCTCTTTTGAGCTTCTGCTAAATTGCCACTGTATCTTGATTTTTCCCAGATCACTCTTTCCCCAGCATCCACAATGCCAGCTACTGCATTTATCATGTCTTCTGTTGTATGATATTTTATACTTGATTAACAGCAACCTCCCTTAAAGGACTGAATTCAATCCTAGACAAAATATGCTATATTTATTCACTAATCACTTGTCTTAAAGAAAATCAAATACACAAGGTTTGACAAAACTGAAATCCTACCATTTAGATACAGCCACTATCAATCGTGTCATATTTTTCTCCCAATCTTTGTTTTCTATACAATGTATGTATGCCCCCTGAGTCAGGGGCTGTGCATACTCTAGGGAGCTGTTCCATAAGTGGGACACTTCGTTATGAAGAGGGAGCCCGGACTGAGCACAGCCTGTCTCTAACCCAGCTGTGCAGGAGAAGTGTACAGGCTAACAGTCAGGTTCCACTTTGAGTCCTTGGGTGTGGGCTACAGGAATTGACCAATGCTAAGGCTTATGGTAATGTTATCCAATACAATAAAATAGCTCCCTGATTCTTATCTGCTTCTGGCCTTGTTTAAGCAGTGACACCAGCACTGACAGATATGACCTGTACTGTATACATGGGGTCTCACACCTCTCAGAATCTGTGAGCTGACCAGGAGAATGCAGGTCCTGAGGTGAATTTCACCTTAATGACTGTGCCAAAGTCAACTGATATGTCCACCCATAGCTGCCCTGGATTCTGTGACCACTAAGGCCACCTGATAGGCAAGTTCTGGACCTTTGGAGATTCTAGGACTTCCAGCCAAGGATACGGATGCAGGGACTCCCTTGCTCCATGACTGAGGACCCCTTGGCTAAGTGGTAAGTGCAGGTCAGGGATCCAGAGCACCCACCCCTAGGTTCTCAGTATGGCTTTTCCACTTAGGAGGTCAAGAGCTTAGAACATTTATCTCTGCACCATCTCCTTCTGAGGAAAAGGAATATTAACCAAATCTGGGCAACAGCTGTGTTGAGGGAAGAACATGCAAACAACTTCACAAACAAATAAGGGTCCTGTGCCTGAGCTAACCTTAGGTACTTCAAAACAACTCCGTAAGTCTCTTAGCCCCTTAGAGCGGATGAAAGCAATATTAGAGTTAAAAGTAACTTGTCCCAATTCCCTTAGTCTGGAACACTGAAACAAAATTCTACAGCAGAGGAAGTCTCATAAGCACACAGCACCTGCCTGGGTTTACCCCAGCCTTGGAAGAACTGGGAAGGATAAGACCAAGGCAGGCCTGAGGAAAGGTCAGAGGGTAGGCAGGTCTGGGGTGTGGGGAGCAGGGGCAGGGCTGTCTGGACGGAGTAGTGGGTTGTAAGAAGAGCAGTGACCCTGGGTCCTGCTGCCCTGAGTCTCTGTCCTGGGCCTGGTCAACCCCAGGAGACCAGGTCAGCAGGGCTGTGAAAGCAAGTGTGTAAAGAAGCCCAGCAGCCCCTTCACACAGCCCTCTAGAATTTCTGCCGCCCATGGAGGGTCTCTAGGGTAGCTGGACGTGGACCCCTCTCAAATGGAAGCATGTCAGCACATCAGCCTTGGGGAAGTGCAGAGGCTGAGATGAGCTCAAGGAGACTGAGCACATGCAGTGATCCCAGAGCACGTGTTCTGTGACTCATCCATATCCGGGACTGTCCTTTACAAGAGGAACTAACAGTGAGCACAAAACATGAGGTGAAGCCACAAGTCCTGAAAGTGCAGAGGGAGACAGTTCACTTCTCATCCACCACCTCACCCTTTCTAGAAGAACTTGGTCTCAAGTTTCAAGGGCCCATGAGTTTTCACCCACAGGTTCTGTCCATCATAGGTCAATATGCAAAAGAACACAAACTCTACTGTGCACAATACCCTAGATGTGCTAACCAGAAAACAAACTTCCATATTAGGCAGTGACAAGCACAAGAAAGAGAAGCTCATGTGCAAAAGATCAGTTTTGATGAGCAAATCAAGAAAAGGTGATTATAGAGCACAGTCACGTCTAAGGACACAATTGCTCTCTATTGTATCATTAAAATGTGAAAAAAACAAGTCAGAACTCTACACATATTTCATTCTTCTTTCTGATTTCATATCCACCTTCCTCAGTCTCCAAAGCAGGAGATATAACCCTAAAGTTCCAGGAACCCTCTGCCATTAGATCCTACCTAAGTGTTGTTCCTACCTGTATCCTTTTCTTTATCACGGCCACAAATGCTATTCAAAGGCAATTCTGTAGAAACACGAATATGAATTTACAAGTCTTATGGATACATTTAAAATGTGACTAATGTGACTGAGTAATGGGATATTTTATTTTCTTTTATTTTAATACACTGAGTTAATCATTGATTGAATTAAATAAATTATAACAGGCACATCTAGCTAGTGGCTACCACACTGTAATACACAACCCTGTCTCTCTCTCTCTCCATATATATATATATATGTGTATATATATATATAAAGTATATGGAGGATGTTACCACCGCTCCCCTGGTTATTCCCCTCTGTATGGTCTACCCATTCAAGATGGCTGTTTGCTGACGGTTTACCAAAGGAAAAACCTCTGCCCCGTGAAGGTACTTAGCCCAAGGGGTAAGAGGGATGCGTACCTCTGCTGGTTTCCCTGGTAACCGATGAACCCATCTGCTGTCAATTCCCCCTTTAACTGGTAGCCTGCCTATTCCGCGCAGAGAGAAGCATGCTGCTACTGCTGCTGCTGCGTTCTGCCTGCCATCGGCTATCTACAGTGGGATGTCTCTCCAGGACCACTTTGCTTCTGATGTGAAAGATCTCCCATCTATTAAACCATGAATGTCTCTGTCCCTGACTTCGGGCTCTTTCCTTAGCCCTGAGGCTGAGCAAGTACAGGGCTTGCAGGCATGAGAGGTGCAGCCCAACACCTTCTGCAGGGCAGTTTGCTGGCCAGATTTGATGATTCATTTGTAGGTGTTTCCTAGGCTCATGCACACTTGCCAGGCACTCATGAGACCTTGGGGACACTGAAACAGTAATGTCAGCACCCAGATCCTAGAGGAATTCCCGACAGGTGTTCCACTTGACGGGAGAGGTAATGAGCATGGCCCAGTGCACCTGTGCTAGACATAATCAGCGAGCAGGTGCAGAAGGGAGGGAGGGACATTCACTCACTTCCTGAGGCCATCCTTCTCACCACTGCCTCTGAAAAATCCAGGGAAGGAAGGGACAAAATGCCCTTAGAAGGTAAATGGCCTGTACACTGAAAACTACAAACCACTGCTGAGAGAATTAAACAAGGAACAAATAATTGAAATGACATATCATATTCATAGACTGGAGACATATTATTGTTGACATTTCTACACTACCCAAAGGTAAGTATAAATTCATTGTAATACCTATCAAAATCCCAATGTCATTTTCAAAGAAATAGAAATAAAAAAGATCCTAAAATACATATGGAACCACTAAGGACTCCAAACAGACAACACAATCCTGAGAACAAAGAACATAGATGGAGGCTTCTCACTTCCTGACTTCAAAACACATTACAAAGCCACAGGAATCAAAACTGTACAGTACTGACATAGAAACAGATACATAGGCCTAAAGACCAGAATAAATAACCCCCAAGAAAACACATAGATACATGGCCAAATGAAATTCACCAACCTTCTAAGACAACAAATAGGGAAAGTATAGTTTTTTCAACAGTCAATAGGATGAAAATATAACTTACAGAAAGATTACAAACATATATCAGAAAAGGAGCTAATATACAAAACATCAAAGAAAAACACTACAACTCAAATGCAAACTAAGTTAAAAAAATAAAAAGGGCAAATAACTGGGTTCAGAAATGTGCAAAGACTTAAATAAGACATTTCCTGAAAAAGACATACAAATGGCTAACAAATATAGGAAAAGGTTCTCAACCTCACTAATCATCAGGGCAATGCAAATCAACACCTCATACCTGTTAGGCTGTGTATTATAAAGAAAAAAATTAACAGTTTAAGGCCAAGATGTGGGGAATTGGAAACTTTGTACACTGCTGGTGGGAATGTAAAATGGTGCCGCTATTATGAAAAAGAGTATGGGGGTTCCTTATAAAATTATAAACAGAAATATCATATGATTCAGCAATCACAGTTCTGGGTATATATCCAAAGGAAATTAAATCAGTATCACAATGAGATGAACATAGGTTCATTGCAGCATTCTACACAATAGCCTAGATATGCAACCAACTTCACAAAACAAGTAAGTGTCCTGTGCCTGAGCTAACCTTAGGTACTTCAAAACTACTCTGTAAGTCTCTTAGCCCCTTAGAGAGGATGAAAGCAATATTAGAGTTAAAAGAAACTTGTACCAATTCCCTTAGTCTGGAATGCTGAAACAAAAGTTCTACAACAGAGGAAGCCTCATAAACACACAACGCCTGCCAGGGTTTACCCCAGCCTTGGAAGAACTGGGAAGGATAAGACCAAGGCAGGCCTGAGGAAAGGGCAGAGGGTAGGCAGGACTGGGGAGTGGGGAGCAGGGGCAGGGCTGTCTGGACGGAGCAGTGGGTTGTAAGAAGACAGTGACCCTGGGTCCCGCTGCCTTGAGTCTCTGTCCTGGGCCTGGTGAATTCCAGGAGACCAGGTTAGCAGGGCTGTGAGAGCCAGTGTGTGAAGAAGCCCAGCAGCCCCTTCACACAGTCCTCTAGAATTCCTGCCGGCCATGAAGGGTCTTTAGGATCAGCTGGACGTGGACCCCTCTCAAATGGAAGCATGTCAGCACATCAGCCTTGGGAGGTGCTGAGGCTGAAATGAGGAGACTGAGCACATGCAGTGATCCCAAATCACGTGTTCTGTGACTCTTCCACCTCTGGGAGCGTGCTTTCCATGAGGAATAAACAGCGAGGACAAAAGTAAGATGAAGCTACAAGTCCTGAAAGTGTAGAGGGAGAGAGTTCAACTCTCATCCACCACCTGACACAAAGTATAAGAACTTGTTCTCCAGTGTCAAGTGACTATGAGAGTTTTGTTCCCACTAGGATATGGCCATCATACGTGAATGTAAAAAGGAAACCAAAATCCTTGGTGCAAAATACCCTCCAGGTACCGAACAGAAACGAACCTTTCATTTTTGGCAGTGAAAAAGCAATGAAAGAGTAGTCTTGTGAGAAAGAAAATTTCTGAATGGCAAAGCAAGAAAAGAAGCACAGTACAGTCAAAGGACATGGACACGATAACTCTATTTTATCATTAAAGTTTGGAAAGAACAAATCAGAATTCTACACATATTTCCTTCTTCTTCCTGATTTCATATTCACCTTCCTTAGTTTCTAAAGAACCGGGTGGAACCCCAGTGTTCTAGGAATTGTCTCGCTTTAGATCCTACCTGAGAGTTGTTCCCTATGTGAATCGTCATCAGCATCACTGCTATGTATGCTCTCCACGATCCATTCTGTATGAACACAACCATGAACATAAAGTTATTATACAAGTTGACCCACCCATTTCTCCTACTCAACTTGCTGGCTCACACAGCATCACCCTGGTCTTCCCTCCAGGTTCTCAGACCTCCCCTGTGCTCTGTGCAGACAGAGTCCTTCAATAAGATCTTGATCACAGTTGAAAATTTCAAATGAGGGAGAGATGCTGAGAAAATCACCTTTCGACCCCTCACTTCTATAGACCCATTTATAGCTTTCACCATCAACCTTACCAACCTGAAATTCCAGATGTTACAGACACACTTGAAACATGGCTACTGTGACCAAGCAATTGTGTGTTTCTTGCATTTTTTAATAGAATGAGTTAATTATTGTTTGAACTAAATTAATTATAAATAGACACATTTGGTTAGTGGCTACCACACTGGAAAGCTCAGGTGTAAGAAATCCAAAGATGAGAAAGAGGCAACCAGCCACCCTTCCCCTGGTTGTTCTTTACTGCAGAAAATTTGATGGCCTGATCTGATCATTAGTATGTAGGTATATCTTGGGCTCTTGGACCCACGCCAGGCATTGGGAGAGTCCTTGTGGACACTGAAATAGTACAGTCAACACTCAGATCCAAGAGGAATTCCCAGCAAGGGGCCCACTTGTAGACAGAGGTGAAGGGCATGGCCCAGTACACCTGTATTAGACATAATCAGAGAGTAGGTGCAGAGGGGAGGGAGGGATTTCACTCTCTCCATGAGTCCATCCTTCTCACCCCTGACTCTAGAAGACCTGAGGAAGGCAGTGGAAAAGGCCCCGTAGGAGGTGAAAAATTTGTATACTGAAAACTAAAGGACATTGCAGAAAGAAATTAAAGAAGAGACAAATAATTGGAATGACATAAGATGTTCATAGACTGGATTATTAAATACTGTTGGCATTTCTATACTACATATAGTGATGTACACATATATCACAACAACCCACAAAATTCCATGTCATTATTATAGAAGTGGACAGAATCCTAAAATACATATGGAACCCCCCACAAGTAGATAAAACAAACTTGAGAGCAAAGAGCAATGATGGAGGTTAACACTTCCTGAACTCAAAACACATAACAATGCCACAGTAGTCAACACAGTCTGCTAGTGGCATCAAGACAGTGAGATAGACCAATGAAATATAATAGAGAGACCCCAAATAAACGCACATATATATGGCCAACTGATCTTGGCCAAGATTCTAAGATTACCAAGTGAAGAAAGGATAGTCTCTTCAACAATCAACAGAATGAAAAGGCAACCTATAGGATGGGAGGAAATATGTGTAAACCTTGTATCTGAATAAGGGACCAATATCCAGAATATATAAGAAACTACAACAAGTCAATTACAAAAAAACAGCGGGCAAATTACTGAGTTTAAAAATGGGTAAAAAGCTTCACTAGACATTTCTCCATAAAGACATACAAGTGGTCAATCTACATATGAAAAGTTGCTCAACATCGCTAAGCATCAGGGAAATGGAAATCAAGCCACAAGGAGATATCACTCACACCTGTTAGGATGTGTATTATAAAAAGACAATTAGGTCTTCCCTGGTGGCACAGTGGTTGAGAGTCCGCCTGCCGATGCAGGGGACACGTGTTCGTGCCCCAGTCTGGGAGGATCCCACATGCCACTGAGCGGCTGGGCCCATGAGCCATGGCCGCTGAGCCTGTGTGTTTGGAGCCTGTGCTCCGCAACGGGAGAGCCCACCACAATGAGAGGCCCGTGTACTGCAAAAAAAAAAAAAAAAAAGAAAAGAAAAAAGAAAGAAAATTAATGGACGTTGGCAAAGATGTGAAGAATTGGAACTCCTGTACCCTGTTTTGTACCCTGTAGTAATGTAAAATGGCCATTATGGAAAAGAGAATGGAGGTCCCCCCAAAATTATTAAGAGAACTATCATAAAATCCACAATCACTCATTTAGGTTTATATACAAAGGAGATAAAACAAGAATGTCCAAGAGATATCTACAATCTCATGTCCATTGCAGCATTATACACAATTCACAACATAGGAAAACTGCCTAGTGTCCATGAGAAGATGAATTAATAAAGAAAATGTGGTGTATACATACAGTGGAATTTGATTCAGTCTTTGAAAAAGAAGGAAATCCTGCCATTTGTAGCAACACGAAAGAACTTGGAGGACATTTGTAAGAGTGAAATAAGCCAGTCACAGAAGGTCAAAAACTGAAAGAAAACTCCGAGAAGCAAAGAGTAGAAGGGTGGTTCCAAGAGTTGGCAGGAGGTTGACATGGGAAGTCTCTGTTCAATGGTAAGAATGTGTTATTTCAAAATGGAAAAGTTCTAGACACATGCTGTACAACAAGGTGCATGTAGTCAACAGGACTGCCTGGACATTTTTCAAAACTTGTTAAGAAGCTGGATTTCATCGTATGTGTACTTTTACAACAATAAAATACACATATGTAAAATAAATACAAAGTGGAAAAAGGGGAAAAAAGAAGAAAAATAAGGAAAGGGAGTCAACAGAGGGAAAGAAGGAAGCAGGAAGGGTCTCGAATGTACACAGGTATCAGGAGATAATGGGAGAGAAGCTCCTCTCCCCAGGCTTTAAAGAAGACATCTCTCCAGAGTTCACTCCAGCAAGAGGGGGATGTCCTTTCTCTTCCCCATTCAACCAGAAGTGCCAATAGCATCCTAAGTGTGGCCCACGCTGTGCTCAGGTGTACACTTTTCCTTGATCTCTAAACCAACCACCCCTGACTCCCCATGGCTCAGGTGCCCTTCCTGTATCTCCTTCCACTTCACTAAAGCATTTCCCTCTTCAAGTCCAGACCGAGGCGCCAATCCTGTCCTCACACGTGGGGTCCACTGGGCGGGTCTCTGAGTTCTTAAGAGCCTCCCTGTGAGTAGCAGGCACTGAATCGCACACCAGGGTTCCCCTCAGCACCATCAGTAATCTACCACCTAGGGATTCAGGATTTCTAGAACAACTTTACTCATACACAGTCTCTTGGGTAAACAAGTGACATTTTACAATCAAGCATTTTCAGTTTTTTCTTTGGTGGGGAAAATATTGACACATATAAGGCAATCATATTCTATTAAAGTATGTATTTCTCAAAGGACTCACTATCGAAAAAAAATTTTTAAGTATAACTTTCCATGTTTTAATTGACTTTACTCCCAGACTTGTTTGCTTGCAAAAGCCTTCAGAAAATACCAAGAACCTACTTCATCTGGCAGTTTGCACAGCAACATGAGTGGAGATGCTCTTGTCACACTGCTTGGTTTCTCTCTCCCACCTTGCAAAGCACAACCTCCTGTCTGCCCTCCTGGGAAGGGAGCCAGTGCCCACCTTGAGCTCAATCACTGGGGTAGATCTCTTGGTTCTGTCTTCAACGTATGCAGTGTTCCTTGCCCAGCACACAGAAACAGGCCCGGCACAAGTGATGGAAGACAGACTTTCCACAGGAGAAGGACATTTCGTTTCCTTAGCACAGAATCCGATAGTGAATATTAGCCTCAAAGGAGAAAGGTGGAGTGAATTTCCTCCATCTACTCCTGGAGGCTCCTTCTTTCTCGGACTCCTCCAGAACTGGGTGTGGCATGTGGGTACAAGCATGGGCTCCCTGCAAAAGGAAGGAGGCCTGCCTAGCACTAGGTGCTTCAGGTAAGGGGGGAGGACTCATCCCGAGGCTCTAATAGGAAACAGTTAGAATGAGGGAAGTGGCAGACACATGTATCATAACCATTCAGAATGCTATGAGACCTACTAAGAGATGAGATTTCTTATTAAATGAAGTTGTAATTGACCCAGTAGTAGGGATGCTGAAACCCAGTTTTGTTCATTAAGATACCAGCCATTGGGCAACTATGTCCGTGCACCACAACTACTAAGCCTGTGCCGTAGAGCCTGCAAGTCACTACTGAGCCCACGTGCCACAACTATTGAAGCCCATGCACCTAGAGCCCGTGCTCTGGAACAACAGAAGCCACCGAAATGAGAAGCCCGCACACTGCAACGAAGACCCAACACAGCAAAAAGAAAAAAAAAAAAAAAAGAATCCAGTAAACATTTGCCTGGGTGGTGATAGGATTTGTTTTCCAGGTTAAATGAGGCTCACTTGGTATAAAATCAATGCACACACTGAAAGTGTACAGTTTATTTACTTTAATATCCATACCCATTCATGATACAGTGGTGATGGGAATATTTTCTAGAAAGTTGGCACCAGTAACAGTGATGTTTAGGGGAACATAAATCAAGGGAAACACAACACAAAAAGTTCACATACACACACAGAATCATCCCACTCATTTCACATACAGACACACCCTGTCTCATGCACACAAACCTACACCACCTAACCGTAATACAGCTTCTTCCTGGGACTATAGTAATTGGTCACATTACTTGTAAATCACTTTCTATCACCAGGACACCTACTCTCATTCCCAGCACAAATTTGGAATCAGTTTGCCCTCTACACTAAAACCAGCAAGAATGTCCCACTTTCTTATCTTCAAAGTTCTTCCTCCCCAAGTGACTGATTCCAGAATACATACCGTTTTCACGTTCTGGGAAGGCCACCTGCAATTACAGAAGAGAAAACACTATGAGGATAAGATCACAGTGATGCTCAGGTCTTTTGTTCATTTGCTGACAGTAGAAAACCTCATAAGAAACAGTGGTCCAGGGAACCCAGCAAGGGTTATCAGAGCAAACCTACTCAGGCTGAAAGGCAAGAACTTTGCTGGGAGGATGGAACTTCTAAGTCCATTTAGGTTCGAAATTACAGAATTCTTTGCCTAGAGGAAAAATCGCTGCAGGAGAGAGAGCTCCATACTCTACAGGCTGTAATGGATGCTGTCAATCGTAATGTCCTGTGGAATCAGGCTCCATGAGTTGGTAATAGACTCTCACTCCACATTCTCCCAACCAAGGGAATTGTATGTATCTGGAAGGAATACCCTCAAATATTCATAACTTAATTCTATTGTAAGAGAAATAAAGCAATATTTCTATCTCAGACCAGAAAAAATCCAGCTTACCTTGGGGATCCACGGAGGCTTTTCTCCTGTCCTATCATGGTGCAGGTCATTCGCCACATCCTCAGGGAGAGCTGGAGGGACACAGAGTAACTGTCAGGACACTGGTGCTGCGGCTCAGGAATTACTCAGGGGCTTTCTTCTCGATGAGGACATGGGGTGGTGTGTATGGATGTGGGAGGTTAGTAAGTGTGGGCTGAGCTGCTGTTGGGCCATCCTCTTTGGGGGATGAAGGAAGGCAAAGGACAAGAGGAAGGAAATGAAAACAGAGCTTTGGCTTTCTAGCTAAGGGGAGCCTAATCAGACGGGAAGGGTCGATCTAAAAAATGGTAAACACTAAAATGCATGCTCTGTTTCAATGACACAGACCCATGACCCATCCTGCCTCTTTTGAGCTTCTGCTAAATTGCCACTGTCTCTTGATTTTTCCCAGATCACTCTTTCCCCAGCATCCACAATGCCAGCTACTGTATTTATCATGTCTTCTGTTGTATGATATTTTATACTTGATTAACAGCAACCTCCATTAAAGGACTGAATTCAATCCTAGACAAAATATGCTATATTTATTCACTAATCACTTGTCTTAAAGAAAATCAAATACACAAGATTTGACAAAACTGAAATCCTACCATTTAGATACAGCCACTATCAATCGTATCATATTTTTCTCCCAGTCTTTGTTTTCTATACAATGTACGTATGCCCACTGAGTCAGGGGCTGTGCATACTCTAGGGAGCTGTTCCATAAGTGGGACACTTCGTTATGAAGAGGGAGCCCGGACTGAGCACAGCCTGTCTCTAACCCAGCTGTGCAGGAGAAGTGTACAGGCTAACAGTCAGGTTCCACTTTGAGTCCTTGCGTGTGGGCTACAGGAATTGACCAATGCTAAGGCTTATGCTAATGATATCCAATACAATAAAATAGCTCCCTGATTCTTATCTGCTTTTGGCCTTGTTTAAGCAATGACACCAGCACTGACAGATATGACCTGTATTGTATACATGGGGTCTCACACCTCTCAGAGTCTGTGAGCTGACCAGGAGAATGCAGGTCCTGATGTGAATTTCACATTAATGACTGTGCCAAAGTCAACTGATAAGTCCACCCATAGCTGCCCTGGATTCTGTGACCACTAAGGCCACCTGATAGGCAAGTTCTGGACCTTTGGAGATGCTAGGACTTCCAGCCAAGGATACGGATGCAGGGACTCCCTTGCTCCATGACTGAGGACCCCTTGGCTAAGTGGTAAGTGCAGGTCAGGGATCCAGAGCACCCACCCCTGGGTTCTCAGTATGGCTTTTCCACTTAGGAGGTCAAGAGCTTAGAACATTTATCTCTGCACCATCTCCTGAGGAAAAGGAATATTAACCAAATCTGGGCAACAGCTGTGTTGAGGGAAGAACATGCAAACAGCTTCACAACCACATAAGGGTCCTGTGCCTGAGCTAACCTTAGGTACTTCAAAACAACTCCGTAAGTCTCTTAGCCCCTTAGAGCGGATGAAAGCAATATTAGAGTTAAAAGTAACTTGTCCCAATTCCCTTAGTCTGGAACACTCAAACAAAATTCTACAGCAGAGGAAGTCTCATAAACACACAGCACCTGCCTGGGTTTACCCCAGCCTTGGAAGAACTGGGAAGGATAAGACCAAGGCAGGCCTGAGGAAAGGTCAGAGGGTAGGCAGGACTGGGGTGTGGGGAGCAGGGGCAGGGCTGTGTGTGTGGACGGAGAAGTGGGTTGTAAGAAGAGCAGTGACCCTGGGTCCTGCTGCCCTGAGTCTCTGTCCTGGGCCTGGTCAACACCAGGAGACCAGGTCAGCAGGGCTGTGAAAGCAAGTGTGTAAAGAAGCCCAGCAGCCCCTTCACACAGCCCTCTAGAATTTCTGCCGCCCATGGAGGGTCTCTAGGGTAGCTGGACGTGGACCCCTCTCAAATGGAAGCATGTCAGCACATCAGCTTTGGGGAAGTTTTGAGGCTGAGATAAGCTCAAGGAGACTGAGCACATGCAGTGATCCCAGAGCACGAGTTCTGTGACTCATCCATCTCTGGGTCTGTCCTTTACAAGAGGAACTAACAGTGAGCACAAAATATGAGGTGAAGCCACAAGCCCTGAAAGTGCAGAGGGAGACAGTTCACTTCTCATCCACCACCTCACCCTTTCTACAAGAACTTGGTCTCAAGTTTCAAGGGCCCATGAGTTTTGACCCACAGGTTCTGTCCATCATAGGTCAATATGCAAAAGAAAACAAACTCTACTGTGCACAATAACCTAGATGTGCTAACCAGAAAACAAACTTCCATATTAGGCAGTGACAAGCACAAGAAAGAGCAGCTCATGTGCAAAAGATCAGTTTTGATGAGCAAATCAAGAAAAGGTGATTATAGAGCACAGTCACGTCTAAGGACACAATTGCTCTCTATTGTATCATTAAAATGTGAAAAAAACAAGTCAGAACTCTACACATATTTCATTCTTCTTTCTGATTTCATATCCACCTTCCTCAGTCTCCAAAGCAGGAGATATAACCCTAAAGTTCCAGGAACCCTCTGCCATTAGATCCTACCTAAGTGTTGTTCCTACCTGTATCCTTTTCTTTATCACGGCCACAAATGCTATTCAAAGGCAATTCTGTAGAAACACGAATATGAATTTACAAGTCTTATGGATACATTTAAAATGTGACTAATGTGACTAATGAGATATTTTATTTTCTTTTATTTTAATACACTGAGTTAATCATTGATTGAATTAAATAAATTATAACAGGCACATCTAGCTAGTAGCTACCACACTGTAATACACATCCCTCTCTCTCTCTCTCTCCTATATATATATATATATATAAGTATATATATATATAAAATATATGGAGGATGTTACCACCGCTCCCCTGGTTATTCCCCTCTGTATGGTCTACCTATTCAAGATGGCTGTTTGCTGATGGTTTACCAAAGGAAAAACCACTGCCCCGTGAAGTTACTTAGCCCAAGGGGTAAGAGGGATGTGTCCCTCTGCAGTTTCCCTGGTAAGCGATGAGCCCATCTGCTGTCAATTCCCCCTTTAACTGGTAGCCTGCCTATTCCGCGCAGAGAGAAGCATGCTGCTACTGCTGCTGCTGCGTTCTGCCTGCCATCGGCTATCTACAGTGGGATGTCTCTCCAGGACCACTTTGCTTCTGACGTGAAACATCTCCCATTTATTAAACCATGAATGTCTCTGTCCCTGACTTCGGGCTCTTTCCTTAGCCCTGAGGCTGAGCAAGTACAGGGCTTGCAGGCGTGAGAGGTGCAGCCCAACACCTTCTGCAGGGCAGTTTGCTGGCCAGATTTGATGATTCATTTGTAGGTGTTTCCTAGGCTCATGCACACTTGCCAGGCACTCATGAGACCTTGGGGACACTGAAACAGTAATGTCAACACCCAGATCCTAGAGGAATTCCCGACAGGTGTTCCACTTGAGGGGAGAGGTAATGAGCATGGCCCAGTGCACCTGTGCTAGACATAATCAGCGAGCAGGTGCAGAAGGGAGGGAGGGACATTCACTCACTTCCTGAGGCCATCCTTCTCAACACTGCCTCTGAAAAATCCAGGGAAGGAAGGGACAAAATGCCCTTAGAAGGTAAATGGCCTGTACACTGAAAACTACAAACCACTGCTGAGAGAATTAAACAAGGAACAAATAATTGAAATGACATATCATATTCATAGACTGGAGACTTATTATTGTTGACATTTCTACACTACCCGAAGGTAAGTATTAATTCACTGTAATACCTATCAAAATCCCAATGTCATTTTCAAAGTAAAAGAAAAAATAATCCTAAAATACATATGGAACTACTAAGGACTCCAAACAGACAAAACAATCCTGAGAACAAAGAACATAGATGGAGGCTTCTCACTTCCTGACTTCAAAACACATTACAAAGCCACAGGAATCAAAACTGTATGGTACTGACATAGAAACAGATACATAGGCCTAAAGACCAGAATAAATAACCCCCAAGAAAACTCATAGATACATGGCCAAATGAAATTCACCAACCTTCTAAGACAACAAATAGGGAAAGTATAGTTTTTTCAACAGTCAATAGGATGAAAATATAACTTACAGAAAGATTACAAACATATATCAGAAAAGGAGCTAATGTTCAAAACATCTAAGAAAAACACTACAACTCAAATGCAAAATACGTTAAAAAATTAAAAAGGGCAAATAACTGGGTTCAGAAATGTGAAAGACTTAAATAAGACATTTCCTGAAAAAGACATACAAATGGCTAACAAATATAGGAAAAGGTTCTCAACCTCACTAATCATCAGGGCAATGCAAATCAACACCTCATACCTGTTAGGCTGTGTATTATAAAGAAAATAATTAACAGTTTAAGGCCAAGATGTGGGGAATTGGAAACTTTGTACACTGCTGGTGGGAATGTAAAATGGTGCCACTATTATGAAAAAGAGTATGGGGGTTCCTTATAAAATTATAAACAGAAATATCATATGATTCAGCAATCACAGTTCTGGGTATATATCCAAAGGAAATTAAATCAGTATCACAATGAGATGAACATAGGTTCATTGCAGCATTCTCCAAAATAGCCTAGATATGCAACCAACTTCACAAAACAAGTAAGTGTCCTGTGCCTGAGCTAACCTTAGGTACTTCAAAACAACTCCATAAGTCTCTTCGCCCCTTAGAGAGGATGAAAGCAATATTAGAGTTAAAAGTAACTTGTACCAATTCCCTTAGTCTGGAATACTGAAACAAAAGTTCTACAGCAGCGGAAGCCTCATAAACTCACAGCACCTGCCAGGGTTTACCCCAGCCTTGGAAGAACTGGGAAGGATAAGACCAAGGCAGGCCTGAGGAAAGTTCAGAGGGTAGGCAGGACTGGGGAGTTGGGAGGAGGGGCAGGTGTGTCCGGATGGAGCAGTGGGTTGTAAGAAGTGCAGTGACCCTGAGTCCTGCTGCCCTGAGTCTCTGTCCTGGGCCTCTTCAATTCCAGGAGACCAGGTTAGCAGGGCTATGAGAGCCAGTGTGTGAAGCGAGCCCAGCAGCCCCTTCACACAGTCCTCTAGAATTCCTGCTGGCCATGAAGCGTCTGTAGGGGCAGCTGGAGGTGGACCCCTCTCAAATGGAAGCATGTCAGCACATCAGCCTTGGGAGGTGCTGAGGCTGAAATGAGGAGACTGAGCACATGCAGTAGATCCCAAATCTGTGTGTGTTCTGTGACTCTTCCACCTCTGGGAGCGTGCTTTCCATGAGGAATAAACAGTGAGGACAAAAGTAAGATGAAGCTACAAGTCCTGAAAGTGTAGAGGGAGAGAGTTCAAGTCTCATCCACCACCTGACACTCACTATAAGAAGTTGTTCTCCAGTGTCAAGTGACTATGAGAGCTTTGTTCCCACTAGGATATGGCCATCATACGTGAATGTAAAAAGGAAACCAAAATCCTTGGTGCTAAATACCCTCCAGGTACCAAACAGAAACGAAGCTTTCATCTTTGGCAGTGAAAAAGCAATGAAAGAGTAGTCTTGTGAGAAAGAAAATTTCTGAATGGCAAAGCAAGAAAAGATGACTATAAGCACAGTACAGTCAAAGAACATGGACACAATAACTCTATTATATCATTAAAATTTGGAAAGAACAAATCAGAATTCTACACATATTTCCTTCTTCTTCCTGATTTCATATTCACCTTCCTTAGTTTCTAAAGAAGTGGGTGGAACCCAAGTGTTCTAGGAATTGTCTACTTTAGATCCTACCTGAGAGTTGTTCCCTACGTGAATCGTCATCAGCATCACTGCTATGTATGCTCTCCACCATGCATTCTGTACAAACACAACCATGAGCATAAAGTTATTATACAAGTTGACCCACCCATTTCTCCTACTCGACTTGCTGGCTCACACAGCATCACCCTGGTCTTCCCTCCAGGTTCTCAGACCTCCCCTGTGCTCTGTGCAGACAGAGTCCTTCAATAAGATATTGATCACAGTTGAAAATTTCAAATGAGGGAGAGATGCTGAGAAAATCACTTTTCGACCCCTCACTTCTATTGACCCATTTATAGCTTTCACCATCAACCTTACCAACCTGGAATTCCAGATGTTACAGACACACTTCAAACATGGCTAGTGTGACCAAGCAATTGTGTGTTTTTTGCATTTTTTAATAGAATGAGTTAATTATTGTTTGAAATAAATTAATTATAAATAGACACATTTGGTTAGTGGCTACCACACTGGAAAGCTCAGGTGTAAGAAATCCAAAGATGAGAAAGAGGCAATCAGCCCACCCACCCCTAGTTGTTCTTTACTGCAGAAAATTTGATGCCCTGATATGATCATTCGTATGTAGGTATACCTTTGGCTCTTGAACCCATGCCAGACATTGGGAGAGTCCTTGTGGACACTGAAATAGTACAGTCAACACTCAGATCCAAGAGGAATTCCCAGCAAGGGGCCAATTGTAGACAGAGGTGAAGGGCATGGCCCAGTACACCTGTATTAGACATAATCAGAGAGTAGGTGCAGAGGGGAGGGAGGGATTTCACTCTCTCCATGAGTCCATCCTTCACACCCCTGACTCTAGAAGACCTGAGGAAGGCAGTGGAGAAGGGCCCATCGGGGGAGGAAAATTTGTATACTGAAAACTACAGAATATTGTGGAAAGAATTTAAAGAAGAGACAAGTAATTGGAATGACATACCATATTCATAGACTGGATTATTAAATACTGTTGGCATTTCTATACTACATAAAGTGATGTTCACATATATCGCAACATCCCATATAATTCCATGTCATTATTATAGAAGTGGACAGAATCCTAAAATACATATGGAACCCCCACAAGTAGATAAAACAATCTTGAGAGCATAGAGCAATGATGGAGATTAACACTTCCTGAACTCAAAACACATAACAATGCCACAGTAGTCAAAACAGTCTGCTACTGGCATCAAGACAGTGAGATAGACCAATGAAATATAATAGAGAGACCTCAAATAAATGCACATATATATGGCCAACTGATCTTGGCCAAGGTTCTAAGATTACCAAGTGAAGAAAGGATAGTCTCTTCAACAATCAACAGAATGAAAAGGCAGTCTATAGGATGGGAGGAAATATGTGTAAACCTTGAATCTGAATAAGGGACCAATATCCAGAATATATAAGAAACTACAACAAGTCAATTACAAAAAAACAGCGGGCAAATAACTGAGTTTAAAAATGGGTAAAAAGCTTCACTAGACATTTCTCCATAAAGACATACAAGTGGTCAATCTACATATGAAAATTTGCTCAACATTGCTAAGCATCATGGAAATGGAAATCAAGCCACAAGGAGATATCAGTCACACCTCTTAGAATGTGTATTATAAAAAGACAATTAGGGCTTTCGTGGTGCCACACTGGTTGAGAGTCTGCCTGCCGAGGCAGGGGACACGTGTTCGTGCCCCAGTCTGGGAGGATCCCACATGCCGCTGAGTGCCTGGGCCCATGAGCCATGTAAGCTGAGCCTGTGCTCCGCAACGGGATAGCCCACAACAATGAGAGGCCCGTGTACTGCAAAAAAAAAAAAAAAAAAAAAAAAAAAAAAAAAGAAATAAAATTAATGGATGCTGGCAAAGATGTGAAGAAGTGAAACATGTGTACCCTGTTTTGTATCCTGTAGTAATGTAAAATGGTGTAGCCATTATGGAAAACAGAATGTTGATCCCCCCCCAAAATTATTAAGAGAACTATCATAAAATCCAGCAATCACTCATTTAGGTTTATATACCAAGGAGATAAAACAAGAATGTCCAAGAGATATCTACAATCTCATGTCCACTGCAGCATTATACACAATACACAACATAGGAAAACTGCCTAGTGTCCATGGGAAGATGAATTAATAAAGAAAATGTGGTGTATACATACAGTGGAATGTCATTCAGTCTTTGAAAAAGAAGGAAATCCTGCCATTTGCAGCAACACAAAAGAACTTGGAGGACATTTGTAAGAGTGAAATAAGCCAGTCATAGAAGGTCAAAAACTGAAAGAAAACTCCGCGAAGCAGAGAGTAGAAGGGTGGTTCCAAGATCTGGCTGGAGGTTGACATGGGAAATCTCTGTTCAATAGTTAGAATGTGTTATTTGCAAAATGGAAAAGTTCTAGACACATGCTGTACAACAAGGTGCATGTAGTCAACAGGACTGACTGGACATTTCAAAACTTGTTAAGACGTTGGATTTCATTGTATGTGTACTTTTACAACAATAAAATATACATATGTAAAATAAATACAAAGTGGAAAAAGGGGAAAAAAGAAGAAAAATAAGGAAAGGGAGTCAACAGAGGGGAAGAAGAAAGCAGGAAGGGTCTCGAATGTACACAGGTATCAGGAGATAATGGGAGAGAAGCTCCTCTCCCCAGGCTTTAAAGAAGACATCTCTCCAGAGTTCACTCCAGCAAGAGGGGGATGTCCTTTCTCTTCCCCATTCAACCAGAAGCGCCAATAGCATCCTAAGTGTGGCCCAGGCTGTGCTCAGGTGGACACTTTTCCTTGATCTCTAAACCAAACACCCCTGACTCCCTATGGCTCAGGTGCCCTTCCTGTATCTCCTTCCACTTCTCTAAAGCATTTCCCTCTTCAAGTCCAGCCCGAGGCTCTAATCCTGTCCTCACACGTGGGGCCCACTGGGCGCGTCTCTAAGTTCTTAAGAGCCTCCCTGTGAGTAGCAGGCACTGAATCACACACCAGGGTTTCCCTCAGCACCATCAGGAAACTATGACCTAGGGATTGAGGATTTCTAGAACAACTTTACTCATACACCGTTTCTTGGGTAAACAAGTGACATTTTACAATCAAGCATTTTCAGTTTTTGCTTTGGTGGGGAAAATATTGACACATATAAGGCAATCATATTCTATTAAAGTATGTATTTCTCAAAGGACTCACTATCGAAAAAAAAATTTTAAGTATAACTTTCCATGTTTTAATTGACTTTACTCCCAGACTTGTTTGCTTGCAAAAGCCTTCAGAAAATACCAAGAACCTACTTCACCTGGCAGTTTGCACAGCAACATGAGTGGAGATGCTCTTGTCACACTGCTTGGTTTCTCTGTCCCACCTTGTAAAGCACAACCTCCTGTCCGCCCTCCTGGGAAGGGAGCCAGTGCCCACCCTGAGCTCAATCCCTGGGGTAGATCTCTTGGTTCTGTCTTCACTGTATGCAGTGTTTCTTGCACAGCACACAGAAACAGGGCCAGCACAACTGATGGAAAACAAACTTTCCACAGGAGAAGGACATTTCGTTTCCTTAGCACAGAATCCGATAGTGAATATTAGCCTCAAAGGAGAAAGGTGGAGTGAATTTCCTCCATCTACTCCTGGAGGCTCCTTCTTTCTCGGACTCCTCCAGAACTGGGTGTGGCATGTGGGTACAAGCATGGGCTCCCTGCAAAAGGAAGGAGGCCTGCCTAGCACTAGGTGCTTCAGGTAAGAGGGGAGGACTCATCCCGAGGCTCTAATAGGAAACAGTTAGAATGAGGGAAGTGGCAGACAGATGTATCATAACCATTCAGAATGCTATGAGACGCACTAAGAGATGAGATTTCTTATTAAATGAAGTTGTAATTGGCCCAGTAGTAGGCATGCTGAAACCCAGTTTTGTTCACTAAGAATCCACCCATGGAGCAACTAAGCCCGTGCACAACAACTACTAAGCCTGTGCTCTAGAGCCGCAGGTCAAGGCCAAGATGTCGGGAATTGGAAACATTGTACGCTGCTGGTGGGAATGTAAAATGGTGCCGCTATTATGAAAAAGAGTATGGGGGTTTCTTATAAAATTATAAACAGAAATATCATATGATTCAGCAATCACAGTTCTGGGTATATATCCAAAGGAAATTAAATCAATATCACAATGAGATGAACTTAAGTTCATTGCAGCATTCTCCAAAATAGCCTAGATATGCAACCAACTTCACAAAAGAAGTAAGTGTCCTGTGCCTGAGCTAATCTTAGGAACTTCAAAACAACTCCGTAAGTCTCTTAGCCCCTTAGAGAGGATGAAAGCAATATTAGAGTTAAAAGTAACTTGTCCCAATTCCCTTAGTCTGGAATACTGAAACAAAATTCTACAGCAGAGGAAGCCTTATAAACACACAGCACCTGACAGGGTTTACCCCAGCCTTGGAAGAACTGGGAAGGATAAGACCAAGGCAGGCTTGAGGAAAGGTCAGAGGGTATGCAGGACTGGAGCGTGGGGAAAAGGGGCAGGGCTGGCCGGATGGAGCAGTGGGTTGTAAGAAGAGCAGTGACCCTGAGTCCTGCTGCCCTGAGTCTCTGTCCTGGGCCTGGTCAGTCAATTCCAGGAGACCAGGTTAGCAGGGCTGTGAGAGCCAGTGTGTGAAGAAGCCCAGCAGCCCCTTCACACAGTCCTCTAGAATTCCTGCTGGCCATGAAGGGTCTTTAGGGGCAGCTGGACGTGGAGCCCTCTCAAATGGAAGCATGTCAGCACATCAGCCTTGGGAGGTGCTGAGGCTGAAATGAGGAGACTGAGCACATGCAGTGATCCCAAAGCATGTGTTCTGTGACTCATCCAGCTCAGGGAGTGCATTTTCCATGAGGAATCAACAGTGAGGACAAAAGTAAGATGAAGCTACAAGTCCTGAAAGTGTAGAGGGAGAGAGTTCAAGTCTCATCCACCACCTGACACTCACTATAAGAAGTTGTTCTCCAGTGTCAAGTGACTATGAGAGCTTTGTTCCCACTAGGATATGGCCATCGTACGTGAATGTAAAAAGGAAACCAAAATCCCTGGTGCAAAATACACTCCAGGTACCAAACAGAAACGAACCTTTCATCTTTGGCAGTGAAACAGCAATGAAAGAGTAGTCTTGTGAGAAAGAAAATTTCTGAATGGCAAAGCAAGAAAAGATGACTATAAGCACAGTACAGTCAAAGGACACGGACACAATAACTCTATTATATCATTAATTTGGAAAGAACAAATCAGAATTCTACACATATTTCCTTCTTCTTCCTGATTTCATATTCACCTTCCTTAGTTTCTAAAGAACCGGGTGGAACCCAAGTGTTCTAGGAATTGTCTCCCTTTAGATCCTACCTGAGAGTTGTTCCCAACGTGAATCGTCATCAGCATCACTGCTATGTATGCTCTCCACGATCCATTCTGTACAAACACAACCATGAGCATAAAGTTATTATACAAGTTGACCCACCCATTTCTCCTACTCGACTTGCTGGCTCACACAGCATCACCCTGGTCTTCCCTCCAGGTTCTCAGACCTCCCCTGTGCTCTGTGCAGACAGAGTCCTTCAATAAGATCTTGATCACAGTTGAAAATTTCAAATGAGGGAGAGATGCTGAGAAAATCACCTTTCGACCCCTCACTTCTATAGACCCATTTATAGCTTTCACGGTCAACCTTACCAACCTGAAATTCCAGATGTTACAGACACACTTGAAACATGGCTAGTATGACCAAGCAATTGTGTGTTTTTTCATTTTTTAATAGAATGAGTTAATTATTGTTTGAACTAAATTAATTATAAATAGACACATTTGGTTAGTGACTACCACACTGGAAAGCTCAGCTGTAAGAAATCCAAAGATGAGAAAGAGGCAACCAGCCACCCTTCCCCTGGTTGTTCTTTACTGCAGATAATTTGATGGCCTGATCTGATCCTTCGTATGTAGGTATATCTTGGGCTCTTGGACCCACGCCAGGCACTGGGAGAGTCCTTGTGGACACTGAAATAGTACAGTCAACACTCAGATCCAAGAGGAATTCCCAGCAAGGGGCCCACTTGTAGACAGAGGTGAAGGGCATGGCCCAGTACACCTGTATTAGATATAATCAGAGAGTAGCTGCAGAGGGGAGGGAGGGATTTCACTCTCTCCATGAGTCCATCCTTCTCACCCCTGACTCTAGAAGACCTGAGGAAGGCAGTGGAAAAGGCCCTGTTGGAGGTGAAAAATTTGTATACTGAAAACTACAGGATATTGCGGAAAGAAATTAAAGAAGAGACAAGTAAAGGGAATGACATACCATGTTCATAGACTGGATTATTAAATACTGTTGGCATTTCTATACTACATAAAGTGATGTACACATATATCGCAACAACCCACAAAATTCCATGTCATTATTATAGAAGTGGACAGAATCCTAAAATACATATGGAACCCCCACAAGTAGATAAAACAATCTTGAGAGCAAAGAGCAATGATGGAG
Organism: Hyperoodon ampullatus; assembly: GCF_949752795.1. Taxonomy (NCBI): domain Eukaryota; kingdom Metazoa; phylum Chordata; class Mammalia; order Artiodactyla; family Ziphiidae; genus Hyperoodon; species Hyperoodon ampullatus. The sequence goes on from NW_027640539.1 coordinate 233,350, forward strand.
ATTAACACTTCCTCAACTCAAAACACAAAACAATGCCACAGTAGTCAACACAGTCTGCTACTGGCATCAAGACAGTGAGATAGACCAATGAAATATAATAGAGAGACCTCAAATAAACGCACATATATATGGCCAACAGATCTTGGCCAAGGTTCTAAGATTACCAAGTGAAGAAAGGATAATCTCTTCAACAATCAACAGAATGAAAAGGAAACCTATAGAATGGGAGGAAATATGTATAAACCTTGTATCTGAATAAGGGACCAATATCCAGAATATATAAGAAACTACTACAAGTCAATTTCAGAAAAACAGCAGGCAAATAAGTGAGTTTAAAAATGGGTAAAAAGCTACACTAGACATTTCTCCATAAAGGCATACAAGTGGTCAATCTACATATGAAAATTTGCTCAACATCGCTAAGCATCAGGGAAATGGAAATCAAGGCACAAGGAGATATCACTCACACCTGTTAGGATGTGTATTATAAAAGGACAATTAGGGCTTCCCTGGTGGCACAATGGATGAGAGTCCGCCTGCCAAGGCAGGGGACACGTGTTCGTGCCCCGGTCTGGGAGGATCCCACATGCCACTGAGCGGCTGGGCCCATGAACCATGGCTGCTGAGCCTGTGTGTTTGGAGCCTGTGCTCCGCAACGGGAGAGCCCATAACAATGAAAGGCCCATGTACTGCAAAAAAGAAAAAAAAAGAAAAAAGAAAGAAAATTAATGGATGCTGGCAAAGATGTGAAGAAGTGGAACTTCTGTACCCTGTTTTGTACCCTGTAGTAATGTAAAATGGTGTAGCCATTATGGAAAACAGAATGGAGGTCCCACAAAAATTATTAAGAGAACTCTCATAAAATCCAGCAGTCACTCATTTAGGTTTATATACCAAGGAGATAAAACAAGAATGTCCAAGAGATATCTACAATCTCATGTCCATTGCAGCATTATACACAATACACAACATAGGAAAACTGCCTAGTGTCCATGGGAAGATTAATTAATAAAGAAAATGTGGTGTATACATACAGTGGAATGTCATTCAGTCTTTGAAAAAGAAGGAAATCCTGCCATTTGCAGCAACACGAAAGAACTTGGAGGACATTTGTAAGAGTGAAATAAGCCAGTCACACAAGGTCAAAAACTGAAAGAAAACTCCGAGAAGCAGAGAGTAGAAGGGTGGTTCCAAGAGCTGGCAAGACGTTGACATGGGAAGTCTCTGTTCAATGGTTAGCATGTGTTATTTGCAAAATGGAACAGTTCTAGACACATGCTGTACAACAAGGTGCATGTAGTCAACAGGACTGACTGGACATTTCAAAACTTGTTAAGACGTTGGATTTCATTGTATGTGTACTTTTACAACAATAAAATATACATATGTAAAATAAATACAAAGTGGAAAAAGGGGAAAAAAGAAGAAAAATAAGGAAAGGGAGTCAACAGAGGGAAAGAAGAAAGGAGGAAGGGTCTCGAATGTACACAGGTATCAGGAGATAATGGGAGAGAAGCTCCTCTCCCCAGGCTTTAAAGAAGACATCTCTCCAGAGTTCACTCCAGCAAGAGGGGGATGTCCTTTCTCTTCCCCATTCAACCAGAAGCGCAAATAGCATCCTAAGTGTGGCCCAGGCTGTGCTCAGGTGTACACTTTTCCTTGATCTCTAAACCAGCCACCCCTGACTCCCCATGGCTCAGGTGCACTTCCTGTATCTCCTTCCCCTTCTCTAAAGCATCTCCCTCCTCAAGTGCAGCCTGAGGCTCCAATCCTGTCCTCACACGTGGGGTCCACTGGGCGGGTCTCTGAGTTCTTAACAGCCTCCCTGTGAGTAGCAGGCACTGAATCGCACACCAGGGTTCCCCTCAGCACCAACAGGAAACTACGACCTAGGGATTGAGGATTTCTAGAACAACTTTACTCATACACCGTCTCTTGGGTAAACAAGTGACATTTTACAATCAAGCATTTTCAGTTTTTGCTTTGGTGGGGAAAATATTGACACATATAAGGCAATCATATTCTATTAATGTATGTATTTCCCAAAGGACTCACTATCGAAAAAAAAATTTTAAGTATAACTTTCCATGTTTTAATTGACTTTACTCCCAGACTTGTTTGCTTGCAAAAGCCTTCAGAAAATACCAAGAACCTACTTCACCTGGCAGTTTGCACAGAAACATGAGTGGAAATGCTCTTGTCACACTGCTTGGTTTCTCTGTCCCACCTTGTAAAGCACAACCTCCTGTCCGCCCTCCTGGGAAGGGAGCCAGTGCCCACCCTGAGCTCAATCCCTGGGGTAGATCTCTTGGTTCTGTCTTCATGGTATGCAGTGTTTCTTGCACAGCACACAGAAACAGGGCCAGCACAACTGATGGAAAACAAACTTTCCACAGGAGAAGGACATTTCATTTCCTTAGCACAGAATCCGATAGTGAATATTAGCCTCAAAGGAGAAAGGTGGAGTGAATTTCCTCCATCTACTCCTGGAGGCCCCTTCTTTCTCGGGCTCCTCCAGAGCTGGGTGTGCCATGAGGGTACAAGTATGGGCTCCCTGCAAAAAGAAGGAGGTCTGCCTAGAACTAGGTGCTTCAGGTAAGGGGGGAGGACTCATCCCGAGGCTCTAATAGGAAACAGTTAGAATGAGGGAAGTCCAAATAGATGTATCATAACCATTCAGAATGCTATGAGACCTACTAAGAGATGAGATTTCTTATTAAATGAAGTTGTACTTGACCCTGGAGTAGGGATTCTGAAACCCTGTTTTGTTCACTAAGAATCCAGCCATGGAGCAACTAAGCCCGTGCACCACAACTACTAAGCCTGTGCTCTAGAGCCCGCAAGTCACAACTACTGAGCCCACGTGCCACAACTATTGAAGCCCATGCACCTAGAGCCCGTGGTCTGGAACAACAGTAGCCACCGAAATGAGAAGCCCGCACAGTGCAACGAAGACCCAACACAGCCAAAAGAAAAAAAAAAAAAAAGAATCCAGTAAACAATTGCCTGGGTGGTGATAGGATTTGTTTTCAAGGTTAAATGAGGCTCAATTGGTATAAAATCAATGCACACACTGAAAGTGTACAGTTTATTTACTTTTATATCCATACCCATTCATGATGCAGTGTTGATGGGAATATTTTCTAGAAAGTTGGCACCAGTAACAGTGATGTTTAGGGGAACATAAATCAAGAGAAACACAACACAAAATGTTCACATACACACACAGAATCATACCACTCATTTCACATACAGACACACCCTGTCTCATGCACACAAACCTACACCACCTAACCGTAATACAGCTTCTTCCTGGGACTATAGTAATTGGTCACATTACTTGTAAATCTCTTTCTATCACCAGGGCCCCTACTCTCATTCCCAGCACAAATTTGGAATCTGTTTGCCCTCTACACTAAAACCAGCAAAAATGTCCCACTTTCTCATCTTCAAAGTTCTTCCTCCCCAAGTGACTGATTCCAGAATACATACTGTTTACACGTTCTGTGAAGGCCACCTGCAATTACAGAAGAGAAAACACTATGAGGATAAGATCACAGTGATGCTCAGGCCTTTTGTTCATTTGCTGACAGTAGAAAACCTCATAAGAAACAGTGGTCCAGGGAACCCAGAAAGGGTTATCAGAGCAAACCTACTCAGGCTGAAAGGCAAGAACTTTGCTGGGAGGATGGAACTTCCAAGTCCATTTAGGTTGGAAATTACAGAATTCTTTGCCTAGAGGAAAAATCGATGCAGGAGAGAGAGCTCCGTACTCCACAGGCTGTAATGGATGCTGTCAATTTTAATGTCCTGTGGAATCAGGCACCATGAGTTGGTAATAGACTCTCACTCCACATTCTCCCAACCAAGGGAATTGTATGTATCTGGAAGGAGTACCCTCAAATATTCATAACTTAATTCTATTGAAAGAGAAATAAAGCAATATTTCTATCTCAGACCAGAAAAAATCCAGCTAACCTTGATTTTCCACGGAGGCTTTTCTTCTATCCTATCATGGTGCAGGTCATCCGCCACATCCTCAGGGAGAGCTGGAGGGACACAGAGTAACTGTCAGGACACTGGTGCTGCGGCTCAGGAATTACTCAGGGGCTTTCTTCTCGATGAGGACGTGGGGTGGTGTGTATGGATGTGGGAGGTTAGTAAGTGTGGGCTGAGCTGGTGTTGGGCCATCCTCTTTGGGGGATGAAGGAAGGCAAAGGACAAGAGGAAGGAAATGAAAACAGAGCTTTGGCTTTCTAGCTAAGGGGAGCCTAATCAGAAGGGAAGGGTCGATCTAAAAAATGGTAAACACTAAATTGTATGCTTTGTTTCAATGACAGAGACCCATGACCCATCCTGCCTCTTTTGAGCTTCTGCTAAATTGCCACTGTATCTTGATTTTTCCCAGATCACTCTTTCCCCAGCATCCACAATGCCAGCTACTGCATTTATCATGTCTTCTGTTGTATGATATTTTATACTTGATTAACAGCAACCTCCCTTAAAGGACTGAATTCAATCCTAGAAAAAATATGCTATATTTATTCACTAATCACTTGTCTTAAAGAAAATCAAATACACAAGGTTTGACAAAACTGAAATCCTACCATTTAGATACAGCCACTATCAATCGTGTCATATTTTTCTCCCAATCTTTGTTTTCTATACAATGTATGTATGCCCCCTGAGTCAGGGGCTGTGCATACTCTAGGGAGCTGTTCCATAAGTGGGGCACTTCGTTATGAAGAGGGAGCCCGGACTGAGCACAGCCTGTCTCTAACCCAGCTGTGCAGGAGAAGTGTACAGGCTAACAGTCAGGTTCCACTTTGAGTCCTTGGGTGTGGGCTACAGGAATTGACCAATGCTAAGGCTTATGGTAATGTTATCCAATACAATAAAATAGCTCCCTGATTCTTATCTGCTTCTGGCCTTGTTTAAGCAGTGACACCAGCACTGACAGATATGACCTGTACTGTATACATGGGGTCTCACACCTCTCAGAATCTGTGAGCTGACCAGGAGAATGCAGGTCCTGAGGTGAATTTCACCTTAATGACTGTGCCAAAGTCAACTGATATGTCCACCCATAGCTGCCCTGGATTCTGTGACCACTAAGGCCACCTGATAGGCAAGTTCTGGACCTTTGGAGATTCTAGGACTTCCAGCCAAGGATACGGATGCAGGGACTCCCTTGCTCCATGACTGAGGACCCCTTGGCTAAGTGGTAAGTGCAGGTCAGGGATCCAGAGCACCCACCCCTAGGTTCTCAGTATGGCTTTTCCACTTAGGAGGTCAAGAGCTTAGAACATTTATCTCTGCACCATCTCCTTCTGAGGAAAAGGAATATTAACCAAATCTGGGCAACAGCTGTGTTGAGGGAAGAACATGCAAACAACTTCACAAACAAATAAGGGTCCTGTGCCTGAGCTAACCTTAGGTACTTCAAAACAACTCCGTAAGTCTCTTAGCCCCTTAGAGCGGATGAAAGCAATATTAGAGTTAAAAGTAACTTGTCCCAATTCCCTTAGTCTGGAACACTGAAAAAAAATTCTACAGCAGAGGAAGTCTCATAAGCACACAGCACCTGCCTGGGTTTACCCCAGCCTTGGAAGAACTGGGAAGGATAAGACCAAGGCAGGCCTGAGGAAAGGTCAGAGGGTAGGCAGGTCTGGGGTGTGGGGAGCAGGGGCAGGGCTGTCTGGACGGAGTAGTGGGTTGTAAGAAGAGCAGTGACCCTGGGTCCTGCTGCCCTGAGTCTCTGTCCTGGGCCTGGTCAACCCCAGGAGACCAGGTCAGCAGGGCTGTGAAAGCAAGTGTGTAAAGAAGCCCAGCAGCCCCTTCACACAGCCCTCTAGAATTTCTGCCGCCCATGGAGGGTCTCTAGGGTAGCTGGACGTGGACCCCTCTCAAATGGAAGCATGTCAGCACATCAGCCTTGGGGAAGTGCAGAGGCTGAGATGAGCTCAAGGAGACTGAGCACATGCAGTGATCCCAGAGCACGTGTTCTGTGACTCATCCATATCCGGGACTGTCCTTTACAAGAGGAACTAACAGTGAGCACAAAACATGAGGTGAAGCCACAAGTCCTGAAAGTGCAGAGGGAGACAGTTCACTTCTCATCCACCACCTCACCCTTTCTAGAAGAACTTGGTCTCAAGTTTCAAGGGCCCATGAGTTTTCACCCACAGGTTCTGTCCATCATAGGTCAATATGCAAAAGAACACAAACTCTACTGTGCACAATACCCTAGATGTGCTAACCAGAAAACAAACTTCCATATTAGGCAGTGACAAGCACAAGAAAGAGAAGCTCATGTGCAAAAGATCAGTTTTGATGAGCAAATCAAGAAAAGGTGATTATAGAGCACAGTCACGTCTAAGGACACAATTGCTCTCTATTGTATCATTAAAATGTGAAAAAAACAAGTCAGAACTCTACACATATTTCATTCTTCTTTCTGATTTCATATCCACCTTCCTCAGTCTCCAAAGCAGGAGATATAACCCTAAAGTTCCAGGAACCCTCTGCCATTAGATCCTACCTAAGTGTTGTTCCTACCTGTATCCTTTTCTTTATCACGGCCACAAATGCTATTCAAAGGCAATTCTGTAGAAACACGAATATGAATTTACAAGTCTTATGGATACATTTAAAATGTGACTAATGTGACTGAGTAATGGGATATTTTATTTTCTTTTATTTTAATACACTGAGTTAATCATTGATTGAATTAAATAAATTATAACAGGCACATCTAGCTAGTGGCTACCACACTGTAATACACAACCCTGTCTCTCTCTCTCTCCATATATATATATATATGTGTATATATATATATAAAGTATATGGAGGATGTTACCACCGCTCCCCTGGTTATTCCCCTCTGTATGGTCTACCCATTCAAGATGGCTGTTTGCTGACGGTTTACCAAAGGAAAAACCTCTGCCCCGTGAAGGTACTTAGCCCAAGGGGTAAGAGGGATGCGTACCTCTGCTGGTTTCCCTGGTAACCGATGAACCCATCTGCTGTCAATTCCCCCTTTAACTGGTAGCCTGCCTATTCCGCGCAGAGAGAAGCATGCTGCTACTGCTGCTGCTGCGTTCTGCCTGCCATCGGCTATCTACAGTGGGATGTCTCTCCAGGACCACTTTGCTTCTGATGTGAAAGATCTCCCATCTATTAAACCATGAATGTCTCTGTCCCTGACTTCGGGCTCTTTCCTTAGCCCTGAGGCTGAGCAAGTACAGGGCTTGCAGGCATGAGAGGTGCAGCCCAACACCTTCTGCAGGGCAGTTTGCTGGCCAGATTTGATGATTCATTTGTAGGTGTTTCCTAGGCTCATGCACACTTGCCAGGCACTCATGAGACCTTGGGGACACTGAAACAGTAATGTCAGCACCCAGATCCTAGAGGAATTCCCGACAGGTGTTCCACTTGACGGGAGAGGTAATGAGCATGGCCCAGTGCACCTGTGCTAGACATAATCAGCGAGCAGGTGCAGAAGGGAGGGAGGGACATTCACTCACTTCCTGAGGCCATCCTTCTCACCACTGCCTCTGAAAAATCCAGGGAAGGAAGGGACAAAATGCCCTTAGAAGGTAAATGGCCTGTACACTGAAAACTACAAACCACTGCTGAGAGAATTAAACAAGGAACAAATAATTGAAATGACATATCATATTCATAGACTGGAGACATATTATTGTTGACATTTCTACACTACCCAAAGGTAAGTATAAATTCATTGTAATACCTATCAAAATCCCAATGTCATTTTCAAAGAAATAGAAATAAAAAAGATCCTAAAATACATATGGAACCACTAAGGACTCCAAACAGACAACACAATCCTGAGAACAAAGAACATAGATGGAGGCTTCTCACTTCCTGACTTGAAAACACATTACAAAGCCACAGGAATCAAAACTGTACAGTACTGACATAGAAACAGATACATAGGCCTAAAGACCAGAATAAATAACCCCCAAGAAAACACATAGATACATGGCCAAATGAAATTCACCAACCTTCTAAGACAACAAATAGGGAAAGTATAGTTTTTTCAACAGTCAATAGGATGAAAATATAACTTACAGAAAGATTACAAACATATATCAGAAAAGGAGCTAATGTCCAAAACATCTAAGAAAAACACTACAACTCAAATGCAAAATACGTTAAAAAAATAAAAAGGGCAAATAACTGGGTTCAGAAATGTGCAAAGACTTAAATAAGACATTTCCTGAAAAAGACATACAAATGGCTAACAAATATAGGAAAAGGTTCTCAACCTCACTAATCATCAGGGCAATGCAAATCAACACCTCATACCTGTTAGGCTGTGTATTATAAAGAAAAAAATTAACAGTTTAAGGCCAAGATGTGGGGAATTGGAAACTTTGTACACTGCTGGTGGGAATGTAAAATGGTGCCGCTATTATGAAAAAGAGTATGGGGGTTCCTTATAAAATTATAAACAGAAATATCATATGATTCAGCAATCACAGTTCTGGGTATATATCCAAAGGAAATTAAATCAGTATCACAATGAGATGAACATAGGTTCATTGCAGCATTCTACACAATAGCCTAGATATGCAACCAACTTCACAAAACAAGTAAGTGTCCTGTGCCTGAGCTAACCTTAGGTACTTCAAAACTACTCTGTAAGTCTCTTAGCCCCTTAGAGAGGATGAAAGCAATATTAGAGTTAAAAGAAACTTGTACCAATTCCCTTAGTCTGGAATGCTGAAACAAAAGTTCTACAACAGAGGAAGCCTCATAAACACACAACGCCTGCCAGGGTTTACCCCAGCCTTGGAAGAACTGGGAAGGATAAGACCAAGGCAGGCCTGAGGAAAGGGCAGAGGGTAGGCAGGACTGGGGAGTGGGGAGCAGGGGCAGGGCTGTCTGGACGGAGCAGTGGGTTGTAAGAAGACAGTGACCCTGGGTCCCGCTGCCTTGAGTCTCTGTCCTGGGCCTGGTGAATTCCAGGAGACCAGGTTAGCAGGGCTGTGAGAGCCAGTGTGTGAAGAAGCCCAGCAGCCCCTTCACACAGTCCTCTAGAATTCCTGCCGGCCATGAAGGGTCTTTAGGATCAGCTGGACGTGGACCCCTCTCAAATGGAAGCATGTCAGCACATCAGCCTTGGGAGGTGCTGAGGCTGAAATGAGGAGACTGAGCACATGCAGTGATCCCAAATCACGTGTTCTGTGACTCTTCCACCTCTGGGAGCGTGCTTTCCATGAGGAATAAACAGCGAGGACAAAAGTAAGATGAAGCTACAAGTCCTGAAAGTGTAGAGGGAGAGAGTTCAACTCTCATCCACCACCTGACACAAAGTATAAGAACTTGTTCTCCAGTGTCAAGTGACTATGAGAGTTTTGTTCCCACTAGGATATGGCCATCATACGTGAATGTAAAAAGGAAACCAAAATCCTTGGTGCAAAATACCCTCCAGGTACCGAACAGAAACGAACCTTTCATTTTTGGCAGTGAAAAAGCAATGAAAGAGTAGTCTTGTGAGAAAGAAAATTTCTGAATGGCAAAGCAAGAAAAGAAGCACAGTACAGTCAAAGGACATGGACACGATAACTCTATTTTATCATTAAAGTTTGGAAAGAACAAATCAGAATTCTACACATATTTCCTTCTTCTTCCTGATTTCATATTCACCTTCCTTAGTTTCTAAAGAACCGGGTGGAACCCCAGTGTTCTAGGAATTGTCTCGCTTTAGATCCTACCTGAGAGTTGTTCCCTATGTGAATCGTCATCAGCATCACTGCTATGTATGCTCTCCACGATCCATTCTGTATGAACACAACCATGAACATAAAGTTATTATACAAGTTGACCCACCCATTTCTCCTACTCAACTTGCTGGCTCACACAGCATCACCCTGGTCTTCCCTCCAGGTTCTCAGACCTCCCCTGTGCTCTGTGCAGACAGAGTCCTTCAATAAGATCTTGATCACAGTTGAAAATTTCAAATGAGGGAGAGATGCTGAGAAAATCACCTTTCGACCCCTCACTTCTATAGACCCATTTATAGCTTTCACCATCAACCTTACCAACCTGAAATTCCAGATGTTACAGACACACTTGAAACATGGCTACTGTGACCAAGCAATTGTGTGTTTCTTGCATTTTTTAATAGAATGAGTTAATTATTGTTTGAACTAAATTAATTATAAATAGACACATTTGGTTAGTGGCTACCACACTGGAAAGCTCAGGTGTAAGAAATCCAAAGATGAGAAAGAGGCAACCAGCCACCCTTCCCCTGGTTGTTCTTTACTGCAGAAAATTTGATGGCCTGATCTGATCATTAGTATGTAGGTATATCTTGGGCTCTTGGACCCACGCCAGGCATTGGGAGAGTCCTTGTGGACACTGAAATAGTACAGTCAACACTCAGATCCAAGAGGAATTCCCAGCAAGGGGCCCACTTGTAGACAGAGGTGAAGGGCATGGCCCAGTACACCTGTATTAGACATAATCAGAGAGTAGGTGCAGAGGGGAGGGAGGGATTTCACTCTCTCCATGAGTCCATCCTTCTCACCCCTGACTCTAGAAGACCTGAGGAAGGCAGTGGAAAAGGCCCCGTAGGAGGTGAAAAATTTGTATACTGAAAACTAAAGGACATTGCAGAAAGAAATTAAAGAAGAGACAAATAATTGGAATGATATAAGATGTTCATAGACTGGATTATTAAATACTGTTGGCATTTCTATACTACATATAGTGATGTACACATATATCACAACAACCCACAAAATTCCATGTCATTATTATAGAAGTGGACAGAATCCTAAAATACATATGGAACCCCCCACAAGTAGATAAAACAAACTTGAGAGCAAAGAGCAATGATGGAGATTAACACTTCCTGAACTCAAAACACATAACAATGCCACAGTAGTCAACACAGTCTGCTAGTGGCATCAAGACAGTGAGATAGACCAATGAAATATAATAGAGAGACCCCAAATAAACGCACATATATATGGCCAACTGATCTTGGCCAAGATTCTAAGATTACCAAGTGAAGAAAGGATAGTCTCTTCAACAATCAACAGAATGAAAAGGCAACCTATAGGATGGGAGGAAATATGTGTAAACCTTGTATATGAATAAGGGACCAATATCCAGAATATATAAGAAACTACAACAAGTCAATTACAAAAAAACAGCGGGCAAATTACTGAGTTTAAAAATGGGTAAAAAGCTTCACTAGACATTTCTCCATAAAGACATACAAGTGGTCAATCTACATATGAAAAGTTGCTCAACATCGCTAAGCATCAGGGAAATGGAAATCAAGCCACAAGGAGATATCACTCACACCTGTTAGGATGTGTATTATAAAAAGACAATTAGGTCTTCCCTGGTGGCACAGTGGTTGAGAGTCCGCCTGCCGATGCAGGGGACACGTGTTCGTGCCCCAGTCTGGGAGGATCCCACATGCCACTGAGCGGCTGGGCCCATGAGCCATGGCCGCTGAGCCTGTGTGTTTGGAGCCTGTGCTCCGCAACGGGAGAGCCCACCACAATGAGAGGCCCGTGTACTGCAAAAAAAAAAAAAAAAAAAGAAAAGAAAAAAGAAAGAAAATTAATGGACGTTGGCAAAGATGTGAAGAATTGGAACTCCTGTACCCTGTTTTGTACCCTGTAGTAATGTAAAATGGCCATTATGGAAAAGAGAATGGAGGTCCCCCAAAAATTATTAAGAGAACTATCATAAAATCCACAATCACTCATTTAGGTTTATATACAAAGGAGATAAAACAAGAATGTCCAAGAGATATCTACAATCTCATGTCCATTGCAGCATTATACACAATTCACAACATAGGAAAACTGCCTAGTGTCCATGAGAAGATGAATTAATAAAGAAAATGTGGTGTATACATACAGTGGAATTTGATTCAGTCTTTGAAAAAGAAGGAAATCCTGCCATTTGTAGCAACACGAAAGAACTTGGAGGACATTTGTAAGAGTGAAATAAGCCAGTCACAGAAGGTCAAAAACTGAAAGAAAACTCCGAGAAGCAAAGAGTAGAAGGGTGGTTCCAAGAGTTGGCAGGAGGTTGACATGGGAAGTCTCTGTTCAATGGTAAGAATGTGTTATTTCAAAATGGAAAAGTTCTAGACACATGCTGTACAACAAGGTGCATGTAGTCAACAGGACTGCCTGGACATTTTTCAAAACTTGTTAAGAAGCTGGATTTCATCGTATGTGTACTTTTACAACAATAAAATACACATATGTAAAATAAATACAAAGTGGAAAAAGGGGAAAAAAGAAGAAAAATAAGGAAAGGGAGTCAACAGAGGGAAAGAAGGAAGCAGGAAGGGTCTCGAATGTACACAGGTATCAGGAGATAATGGGAGAGAAGCTCCTCTCCCCAGGCTTTAAAGAAGACATCTCTCCAGAGTTCACTCCAGCAAGAGGGGGATGTCCTTTCTCTTCCCCATTCAACCAGAAGTGCCAATAGCATCCTAAGTGTGGCCCACGCTGTGCTCAGGTGTACACTTTTCCTTGATCTCTAAACCAACCACCCCTGACTCCCCATGGCTCAGGTGCCCTTCCTGTATCTCCTTCCACTTCACTAAAGCATTTCCCTCTTCAAGTCCAGACCGAGGCGCCAATCCTGTCCTCACACGTGGGGTCCACTGGGCGGGTCTCTGAGTTCTTAAGAGCCTCCCTGTGAGTAGCAGGCACTGAATCGCACACCAGGGTTCCCCTCAGCACCATCAGTAATCTACCACCTAGGGATTCAGGATTTCTAGAACAACTTTACTCATACACAGTCTCTTGGGTAAACAAGTGACATTTTACAATCAAGCATTTTCAGTTTTTTCTTTGGTGGGGAAAATATTGACACATATAAGGCAATCATATTCTATTAAAGTATGTATTTCTCAAAGGACTCACTATCGAAAAAAAATTTTTAAGTATAACTTTCCATGTTTTAATTGACTTTACTCCCAGACTTGTTTGCTTGCAAAAGCCTTCAGAAAATACCAAGAACCTACTTCATCTGGCAGTTTGCACAGCAACATGAGTGGAGATGCTCTTGTCACACTGCTTGGTTTCTCTCTCCCACCTTGCAAAGCACAACCTCCTGTCTGCCCTCCTGGGAAGGGAGCCAGTGCCCACCTTGAGCTCAATCACTGGGGTAGATCTCTTGGTTCTGTCTTCAACGTATGCAGTGTTCCTTGCCCAGCACACAGAAACAGGCCCGGCACAAGTGATGGAAGACAGACTTTCCACAGGAGAAGGACATTTCGTTTCCTTAGCACAGAATCCGATAGTGAATATTAGCCTCAAAGGAGAAAGGTGGAGTGAATTTCCTCCATCTACTCCTGGAGGCTCCTTCTTTCTCGGACTCCTCCAGAACTGGGTGTGGCATGTGGGTACAAGCATGGGCTCCCTGCAAAAGGAAGGAGGCCTGCCTAGCACTAGGTGCTTCAGGTAAGGGGGGAGGACTCATCCCGAGGCTCTAATAGGAAACAGTTAGAATGAGGGAAGTGGCAGACACATGTATCATAACCATTCAGAATGCTATGAGACCTACTAAGAGATGAGATTTCTTATTAAATGAAGTTGTAATTGACCCAGTAGTAGGGATGCTGAAACCCAGTTTTGTTCATTAAGATACCAGCCATTGGGCAACTATGTCCGTGCACCACAACTACTAAGCCTGTGCCGTAGAGCCTGCAAGTCACTACTGAGCCCACGTGCCACAACTATTGAAGCCCATGCACCTAGAGCCCGTGCTCTGGAACAACAGAAGCCACCGAAATGAGAAGCCCGCACACTGCAACGAAGACCCAACACAGCAAAAAGAAAAAAAAAAAAAAAAGAATCCAGTAAACATTTGCCTGGGTGGTGATAGGATTTGTTTTCCAGGTTAAATGAGGCTCACTTGGTATAAAATCAATGCACACACTGAAAGTGTACAGTTTATTTACTTTAATATCCATACCCATTCATGATACAGTGGTGATGGGAATATTTTCTAGAAAGTTGGCACCAGTAACAGTGATGTTTAGGGGAACATAAATCAAGGGAAACACAACACAAAAAGTTCACATACACACACAGAATCATCCCACTCATTTCACATACAGACACACCCTGTCTCATGCACACAAACCTACACCACCTAACCGTAATACAGCTTCTTCCTGGGACTATAGTAATTGGTCACATTACTTGTAAATCACTTTCTATCACCAGGACACCTACTCTCATTCCCAGCACAAATTTGGAATCAGTTTGCCCTCTACACTAAAACCAGCAAGAATGTCCCACTTTCTTATCTTCAAAGTTCTTCCTCCCCAAGTGACTGATTCCAGAATACATACCGTTTTCACGTTCTGGGAAGGCCACCTGCAATTACAGAAGAGAAAACACTATGAGGATAAGATCACAGTGATGCTCAGGTCTTTTGTTCATTTGCTGACAGTAGAAAACCTCATAAGAAACAGTGGTCCAGGGAACCCAGCAAGGGTTATCAGAGCAAACCTACTCAGGCTGAAAGGCAAGAACTTTGCTGGGAGGATGGAACTTCTAAGTCCATTTAGGTTCGAAATTACAGAATTCTTTGCCTAGAGGAAAAATCGCTGCAGGAGAGAGAGCTCCATACTCTACAGGCTGTAATGGATGCTGTCAATCGTAATGTCCTGTGGAATCAGGCTCCATGAGTTGGTAATAGACTCTCACTCCACATTCTCCCAACCAAGGGAATTGTATGTATCTGGAAGGAATACCCTCAAATATTCATAACTTAATTCTATTGTAAGAGAAATAAAGCAATATTTCTATCTCAGACCAGAAAAAATCCAGCTTACCTTGGGGATCCACGGAGGCTTTTCTCCTGTCCTATCATGGTGCAGGTCATTCGCCACATCCTCAGGGAGAGCTGGAGGGACACAGAGTAACTGTCAGGACACTGGTGCTGCGGCTCAGGAATTACTCAGGGGCTTTCTTCTCGATGAGGACATGGGGTGGTGTGTATGGATGTGGGAGGTTAGTAAGTGTGGGCTGAGCTGCTGTTGGGCCATCCTCTTTGGGGGATGAAGGAAGGCAAAGGACAAGAGGAAGGAAATGAAAACAGAGCTTTGGCTTTCTAGCTAAGGGGAGCCTAATCAGACGGGAAGGGTCGATCTAAAAAATGGTAAACACTAAAATGCATGCTCTGTTTCAATGACACAGACCCATGACCCATCCTGCCTCTTTTGAGCTTCTGCTAAATTGCCACTGTCTCTTGATTTTTCCCAGATCACTCTTTCCCCAGCATCCACAATGCCAGCTACTGTATTTATCATGTCTTCTGTTGTATGATATTTTATACTTGATTAACAGCAACCTCCATTAAAGGACTGAATTCAATCCTAGACAAAATATGCTATATTTATTCACTAATCACTTGTCTTAAAGAAAATCAAATACACAAGATTTGACAAAACTGAAATCCTACCATTTAGATACAGCCACTATCAATCGTATCATATTTTTCTCCCAGTCTTTGTTTTCTATACAATGTACGTATGCCCACTGAGTCAGGGGCTGTGCATACTCTAGGGAGCTGTTCCATAAGTGGGACACTTCGTTATGAAGAGGGAGCCCGGACTGAGCACAGCCTGTCTCTAACCCAGCTGTGCAGGAGAAGTGTACAGGCTAACAGTCAGGTTCCACTTTGAGTCCTTGCGTGTGGGCTACAGGAATTGACCAATGCTAAGGCTTATGCTAATGATATCCAATACAATAAAATAGCTCCCTGATTCTTATCTGCTTTTGGCCTTGTTTAAGCAATGACACCAGCACTGACAGATATGACCTGTATTGTATACATGGGGTCTCACACCTCTCAGAGTCTGTGAGCTGACCAGGAGAATGCAGGTCCTGATGTGAATTTCACATTAATGACTGTGCCAAAGTCAACTGATAAGTCCACCCATAGCTGCCCTGGATTCTGTGACCACTAAGGCCACCTGATAGGCAAGTTCTGGACCTTTGGAGATGCTAGGACTTCCAGCCAAGGATACGGATGCAGGGACTCCCTTGCTCCATGACTGAGGACCCCTTGGCTAAGTGGTAAGTGCAGGTCAGGGATCCAGAGCACCCACCCCTGGGTTCTCAGTATGGCTTTTCCACTTAGGAGGTCAAGAGCTTAGAACATTTATCTCTGCACCATCTCCTGAGGAAAAGGAATATTAACCAAATCTGGGCAACAGCTGTGTTGAGGGAAGAACATGCAAACAGCTTCACAACCACATAAGGGTCCTGTGCCTGAGCTAACCTTAGGTACTTCAAAACAACTCCGTAAGTCTCTTAGCCCCTTAGAGCGGATGAAAGCAATATTAGAGTTAAAAGTAACTTGTCCCAATTCCCTTAGTCTGGAACACTCAAACAAAATTCTACAGCAGAGGAAGTCTCATAAACACACAGCACCTGCCTGGGTTTACCCCAGCCTTGGAAGAACTGGGAAGGATAAGACCAAGGCAGGCCTGAGGAAAGGTCAGAGGGTAGGCAGGACTGGGGTGTGGGGAGCAGGGGCAGGGCTGTGTGTGTGGACGGAGAAGTGGGTTGTAAGAAGAGCAGTGACCCTGGGTCCTGCTGCCCTGAGTCTCTGTCCTGGGCCTGGTCAACACCAGGAGACCAGGTCAGCAGGGCTGTGAAAGCAAGTGTGTAAAGAAGCCCAGCAGCCCCTTCACACAGCCCTCTAGAATTTCTGCCGCCCATGGAGGGTCTCTAGGGTAGCTGGACGTGGACCCCTCTCAAATGGAAGCATGTCAGCACATCAGCTTTGGGGAAGTTTTGAGGCTGAGATAAGCTCAAGGAGACTGAGCACATGCAGTGATCCCAGAGCACGAGTTCTGTGACTCATCCATCTCTGGGTCTGTCCTTTACAAGAGGAACTAACAGTGAGCACAAAATATGAGGTGAAGCCACAAGCCCTGAAAGTGCAGAGGGAGACAGTTCACTTCTCATCCACCACCTCACCCTTTCTACAAGAACTTGGTCTCAAGTTTCAAGGGCCCATGAGTTTTGACCCACAGGTTCTGTCCATCATAGGTCAATATGCAAAAGAAAACAAACTCTACTGTGCACAATAACCTAGATGTGCTAACCAGAAAACAAACTTCCATATTAGGCAGTGACAAGCACAAGAAAGAGCAGCTCATGTGCAAAAGATCAGTTTTGATGAGCAAATCAAGAAAAGGTGATTATAGAGCACAGTCACGTCTAAGGACACAATTGCTCTCTATTGTATCATTAAAATGTGAAAAAAACAAGTCAGAACTCTACACATATTTCATTCTTCTTTCTGATTTCATATCCACCTTCCTCAGTCTCCAAAGCAGGAGATATAACCCTAAAGTTCCAGGAACCCTCTGCCATTAGATCCTACCTAAGTGTTGTTCCTACCTGTATCCTTTTCTTTATCACGGCCACAAATGCTATTCAAAGGCAATTCTGTAGAAACACGAATATGAATTTACAAGTCTTATGGATACATTTAAAATGTGACTAATGTGACTAATGAGATATTTTATTTTCTTTTATTTTAATACACTGAGTTAATCATTGATTGAATTAAATAAATTATAACAGGCACATCTAGCTAGTAGCTACCACACTGTAATACACATCCCTCTCTCTCTCTCTCTCCTATATATATATATATATATAAGTATATATATATATAAAATATATGGAGGATGTTACCACCGCTCCCCTGGTTATTCCCCTCTGTATGGTCTACCTATTCAAGATGGCTGTTTGCTGATGGTTTACCAAAGGAAAAACCACTGCCCCGTGAAGTTACTTAGCCCAAGGGGTAAGAGGGATGTGTCCCTCTGCAGTTTCCCTGGTAAGCGATGAGCCCATCTGCTGTCAATTCCCCCTTTAACTGGTAGCCTGCCTATTCCGCGCAGAGAGAAGCATGCTGCTACTGCTGCTGCTGCGTTCTGCCTGCCATCGGCTATCTACAGTGGGATGTCTCTCCAGGACCACTTTGCTTCTGACGTGAAACATCTCCCATTTATTAAACCATGAATGTCTCTGTCCCTGACTTCGGGCTCTTTCCTTAGCCCTGAGGCTGAGCAAGTACAGGGCTTGCAGGCGTGAGAGGTGCAGCCCAACACCTTCTGCAGGGCAGTTTGCTGGCCAGATTTGATGATTCATTTGTAGGTGTTTCCTAGGCTCATGCACACTTGCCAGGCACTCATGAGACCTTGGGGACACTGAAACAGTAATGTCAACACCCAGATCCTAGAGGAATTCCCGACAGGTGTTCCACTTGAGGGGAGAGGTAATGAGCATGGCCCAGTGCACCTGTGCTAGACATAATCAGCGAGCAGGTGCAGAAGGGAGGGAGGGACATTCACTCACTTCCTGAGGCCATCCTTCTCAACACTGCCTCTGAAAAATCCAGGGAAGGAAGGGACAAAATGCCCTTAGAAGGTAAATGGCCTGTACACTGAAAACTACAAACCACTGCTGAGAGAATTAAACAAGGAACAAATAATTGAAATGACATATCATATTCATAGACTGGAGACTTATTATTGTTGACATTTCTACACTACCCGAAGGTAAGTATTAATTCACTGTAATACCTATCAAAATCCCAATGTCATTTTCAAAGTAAAAGAAAAAATAATCCTAAAATACATATGGAACTACTAAGGACTCCAAACAGACAAAACAATCCTGAGAACAAAGAACATAGATGGAGGCTTCTCACTTCCTGACTTCAAAACACATTACAAAGCCACAGGAATCAAAACTGTATGGTACTGACATAGAAACAGATACATAGGCCTAAAGACCAGAATAAATAACCCCCAAGAAAACTCATAGATACATGGCCAAATGAAATTCACCAACCTTCTAAGACAACAAATAGGGAAAGTATAGTTTTTTCAACAGTCAATAGGATGAAAATATAACTTACAGAAAGATTACAAACATATATCAGAAAAGGAGCTAATGTTCAAAACATCTAAGAAAAACACTACAACTCAAATGCAAAATACGTTAAAAAATTAAAAAGGGCAAATAACTGGGTTCAGAAATGTGAAAGACTTAAATAAGACATTTCCTGAAAAAGACATACAAATGGCTAACAAATATAGGAAAAGGTTCTCAACCTCACTAATCATCAGGGCAATGCAAATCAACACCTCATACCTGTTAGGCTGTGTATTATAAAGAAAATAATTAACAGTTTAAGGCCAAGATGTGGGGAATTGGAAACTTTGTACACTGCTGGTGGGAATGTAAAATGGTGCCACTATTATGAAAAAGAGTATGGGGGTTCCTTATAAAATTATAAACAGAAATATCATATGATTCAGCAATCACAGTTCTGGGTATATATCCAAAGGAAATTAAATCAGTATCACAATGAGATGAACATAGGTTCATTGCAGCATTCTCCAAAATAGCCTAGATATGCAACCAACTTCACAAAACAAGTAAGTGTCCTGTGCCTGAGCTAACCTTAGGTACTTCAAAACAACTCCATAAGTCTCTTCGCCCCTTAGAGAGGATGAAAGCAATATTAGAGTTAAAAGTAACTTGTACCAATTCCCTTAGTCTGGAATACTGAAACAAAAGTTCTACAGCAGCGGAAGCCTCATAAACTCACAGCACCTGCCAGGGTTTACCCCAGCCTTGGAAGAACTGGGAAGGATAAGACCAAGGCAGGCCTGAGGAAAGTTCAGAGGGTAGGCAGGACTGGGGAGTTGGGAGGAGGGGCAGGTGTGTCCGGATGGAGCAGTGGGTTGTAAGAAGTGCAGTGACCCTGAGTCCTGCTGCCCTGAGTCTCTGTCCTGGGCCTCTTCAATTCCAGGAGACCAGGTTAGCAGGGCTATGAGAGCCAGTGTGTGAAGCGAGCCCAGCAGCCCCTTCACACAGTCCTCTAGAATTCCTGCTGGCCATGAAGCGTCTGTAGGGGCAGCTGGAGGTGGACCCCTCTCAAATGGAAGCATGTCAGCACATCAGCCTTGGGAGGTGCTGAGGCTGAAATGAGGAGACTGAGCACATGCAGTAGATCCCAAATCTGTGTGTGTTCTGTGACTCTTCCACCTCTGGGAGCGTGCTTTCCATGAGGAATAAACAGTGAGGACAAAAGTAAGATGAAGCTACAAGTCCTGAAAGTGTAGAGGGAGAGAGTTCAAGTCTCATCCACCACCTGACACTCACTATAAGAAGTTGTTCTCCAGTGTCAAGTGACTATGAGAGCTTTGTTCCCACTAGGATATGGCCATCATACGTGAATGTAAAAAGGAAACCAAAATCCTTGGTGCTAAATACCCTCCAGGTACCAAACAGAAACGAAGCTTTCATCTTTGGCAGTGAAAAAGCAATGAAAGAGTAGTCTTGTGAGAAAGAAAATTTCTGAATGGCAAAGCAAGAAAAGATGACTATAAGCACAGTACAGTCAAAGAACATGGACACAATAACTCTATTATATCATTAAAATTTGGAAAGAACAAATCAGAATTCTACACATATTTCCTTCTTCTTCCTGATTTCATATTCACCTTCCTTAGTTTCTAAAGAAGTGGGTGGAACCCAAGTGTTCTAGGAATTGTCTACTTTAGATCCTACCTGAGAGTTGTTCCCTACGTGAATCGTCATCAGCATCACTGCTATGTATGCTCTCCACCATGCATTCTGTACAAACACAACCATGAGCATAAAGTTATTATACAAGTTGACCCACCCATTTCTCCTACTCGACTTGCTGGCTCACACAGCATCACCCTGGTCTTCCCTCCAGGTTCTCAGACCTCCCCTGTGCTCTGTGCAGACAGAGTCCTTCAATAAGATATTGATCACAGTTGAAAATTTCAAATGAGGGAGAGATGCTGAGAAAATCACTTTTCGACCCCTCACTTCTATTGACCCATTTATAGCTTTCACCATCAACCTTACCAACCTGGAATTCCAGATGTTACAGACACACTTCAAACATGGCTAGTGTGACCAAGCAATTGTGTGTTTTTTGCATTTTTTAATAGAATGAGTTAATTATTGTTTGAAATAAATTAATTATAAATAGACACATTTGGTTAGTGGCTACCACACTGGAAAGCTCAGGTGTAAGAAATCCAAAGATGAGAAAGAGGCAATCAGCCCACCCACCCCTAGTTGTTCTTTACTGCAGAAAATTTGATGCCCTGATATGATCATTCGTATGTAGGTATACCTTTGGCTCTTGAACCCATGCCAGACATTGGGAGAGTCCTTGTGGACACTGAAATAGTACAGTCAACACTCAGATCCAAGAGGAATTCCCAGCAAGGGGCCAATTGTAGACAGAGGTGAAGGGCATGGCCCAGTACACCTGTATTAGACATAATCAGAGAGTAGGTGCAGAGGGGAGGGAGGGATTTCACTCTCTCCATGAGTCCATCCTTCACACCCCTGACTCTAGAAGACCTGAGGAAGGCAGTGGAGAAGGGCCCATCGGGGGAGGAAAATTTGTATACTGAAAACTACAGAATATTGTGGAAAGAATTTAAAGAAGAGACAAGTAATTGGAATGACATACCATATTCATAGACTGGATTATTAAATACTGTTGGCATTTCTATACTACATAAAGTGATGTTCACATATATCGCAACATCCCATATAATTCCATGTCATTATTATAGAAGTGGACAGAATCCTAAAATACATATGGAACCCCCACAAGTAGATAAAACAATCTTGAGAGCATAGAGCAATGATGGAGATTAACACTTCCTGAACTCAAAACACATAACAATGCCACAGTAGTCAAAACAGTCTGCTACTGGCATCAAGACAGTGAGATAGACCAATGAAATATAATAGAGAGACCTCAAATAAATGCACATATATATGGCCAACTGATCTTGGCCAAGGTTCTAAGATTACCAAGTGAAGAAAGGATAGTCTCTTCAACAATCAACAGAATGAAAAGGCAGTCTATAGGATGGGAGGAAATATGTGTAAACCTTGAATCTGAATAAGGGACCAATATCCAGAATATATAAGAAACTACAACAAGTCAATTACAAAAAAACAGCGGGCAAATAACTGAGTTTAAAAATGGGTAAAAAGCTTCACTAGACATTTCTCCATAAAGACATACAAGTGGTCAATCTACATATGAAAATTTGCTCAACATTGCTAAGCATCATGGAAATGGAAATCAAGCCACAAGGAGATATCAGTCACACCTCTTAGAATGTGTATTATAAAAAGACAATTAGGGCTTTCGTGGTGCCACACTGGTTGAGAGTCTGCCTGCCGAGGCAGGGGACACGTGTTCGTGCCCCAGTCTGGGAGGATCCCACATGCCGCTGAGTGCCTGGGCCCATGAGCCATGTAAGCTGAGCCTGTGCTCCGCAACGGGATAGCCCACAACAATGAGAGGCCCGTGTACTGCAAAAAAAAAAAAAAAAAAAAAAAAAAAAAAAAGAAATAAAATTAATGGATGCTGGCAAAGATGTGAAGAAGTGAAACATGTGTACCCTGTTTTGTATCCTGTAGTAATGTAAAATGGTGTAGCCATTATGGAAAACAGAATGTTGATCCCCCCCCAAAATTATTAAGAGAACTATCATAAAATCCAGCAATCACTCATTTAGGTTTATATACCAAGGAGATAAAACAAGAATGTCCAAGAGATATCTACAATCTCATGTCCACTGCAGCATTATACACAATACACAACATAGGAAAACTGCCTAGTGTCCATGGGAAGATGAATTAATAAAGAAAATGTGGTGTATACATACAGTGGAATGTCATTCAGTCTTTGAAAAAGAAGGAAATCCTGCCATTTGCAGCAACACAAAAGAACTTGGAGGACATTTGTAAGAGTGAAATAAGCCAGTCATAGAAGGTCAAAAACTGAAAGAAAACTCCGCGAAGCAGAGAGTAGAAGGGTGGTTCCAAGATCTGGCTGGAGGTTGACATGGGAAATCTCTGTTCAATAGTTAGAATGTGTTATTTGCAAAATGGAAAAGTTCTAGACACATGCTGTACAACAAGGTGCATGTAGTCAACAGGACTGACTGGACATTTCAAAACTTGTTAAGACGTTGGATTTCATTGTATGTGTACTTTTACAACAATAAAATATACATATGTAAAATAAATACAAAGTGGAAAAAGGGGAAAAAAGAAGAAAAATAAGGAAAGGGAGTCAACAGAGGGGAAGAAGAAAGCAGGAAGGGTCTCGAATGTACACAGGTATCAGGAGATAATGGGAGAGAAGCTCCTCTCCCCAGGCTTTAAAGAAGACATCTCTCCAGAGTTCACTCCAGCAAGAGGGGGATGTCCTTTCTCTTCCCCATTCAACCAGAAGCGCCAATAGCATCCTAAGTGTGGCCCAGGCTGTGCTCAGGTGGACACTTTTCCTTGATCTCTAAACCAAACACCCCTGACTCCCTATGGCTCAGGTGCCCTTCCTGTATCTCCTTCCACTTCTCTAAAGCATTTCCCTCTTCAAGTCCAGCCCGAGGCTCTAATCCTGTCCTCACACGTGGGGCCCACTGGGCGCGTCTCTAAGTTCTTAAGAGCCTCCCTGTGAGTAGCAGGCACTGAATCACACACCAGGGTTTCCCTCAGCACCATCAGGAAACTATGACCTAGGGATTGAGGATTTCTAGAACAACTTTACTCATACACCGTTTCTTGGGTAAACAAGTGACATTTTACAATCAAGCATTTTCAGTTTTTGCTTTGGTGGGGAAAATATTGACACATATAAGGCAATCATATTCTATTAAAGTATGTATTTCTCAAAGGACTCACTATCGAAAAAAAAATTTTAAGTATAACTTTCCATGTTTTAATTGACTTTACTCCCAGACTTGTTTGCTTGCAAAAGCCTTCAGAAAATACCAAGAACCTACTTCACCTGGCAGTTTGCACAGCAACATGAGTGGAGATGCTCTTGTCACACTGCTTGGTTTCTCTGTCCCACCTTGTAAAGCACAACCTCCTGTCCGCCCTCCTGGGAAGGGAGCCAGTGCCCACCCTGAGCTCAATCCCTGGGGTAGATCTCTTGGTTCTGTCTTCACTGTATGCAGTGTTTCTTGCACAGCACACAGAAACAGGGCCAGCACAACTGATGGAAAACAAACTTTCCACAGGAGAAGGACATTTCGTTTCCTTAGCACAGAATCCGATAGTGAATATTAGCCTCAAAGGAGAAAGGTGGAGTGAATTTCCTCCATCTACTCCTGGAGGCTCCTTCTTTCTCGGACTCCTCCAGAACTGGGTGTGGCATGTGGGTACAAGCATGGGCTCCCTGCAAAAGGAAGGAGGCCTGCCTAGCACTAGGTGCTTCAGGTAAGAGGGGAGGACTCATCCCGAGGCTCTAATAGGAAACAGTTAGAATGAGGGAAGTGGCAGACAGATGTATCATAACCATTCAGAATGCTATGAGACGCACTAAGAGATGAGATTTCTTATTAAATGAAGTTGTAATTGGCCCAGTAGTAGGCATGCTGAAACCCAGTTTTGTTCACTAAGAATCCACCCATGGAGCAACTAAGCCCGTGCACAACAACTACTAAGCCTGTGCTCTAGAGCCGCAGGTCAAGGCCAAGATGTCGGGAATTGGAAACATTGTACGCTGCTGGTGGGAATGTAAAATGGTGCCGCTATTATGAAAAAGAGTATGGGGGTTTCTTATAAAATTATAAACAGAAATATCATATGATTCAGCAATCACAGTTCTGGGTATATATCCAAAGGAAATTAAATCAATATCACAATGAGATGAACTTAAGTTCATTGCAGCATTCTCCAAAATAGCCTAGATATGCAACCAACTTCACAAAAGAAGTAAGTGTCCTGTGCCTGAGCTAATCTTAGGAACTTCAAAACAACTCCGTAAGTCTCTTAGCCCCTTAGAGAGGATGAAAGCAATATTAGAGTTAAAAGTAACTTGTCCCAATTCCCTTAGTCTGGAATACTGAAACAAAATTCTACAGCAGAGGAAGCCTTATAAACACACAGCACCTGACAGGGTTTACCCCAGCCTTGGAAGAACTGGGAAGGATAAGACCAAGGCAGGCTTGAGGAAAGGTCAGAGGGTATGCAGGACTGGAGCGTGGGGAAAAGGGGCAGGGCTGGCCGGATGGAGCAGTGGGTTGTAAGAAGAGCAGTGACCCTGAGTCCTGCTGCCCTGAGTCTCTGTCCTGGGCCTGGTCAGTCAATTCCAGGAGACCAGGTTAGCAGGGCTGTGAGAGCCAGTGTGTGAAGAAGCCCAGCAGCCCCTTCACACAGTCCTCTAGAATTCCTGCTGGCCATGAAGGGTCTTTAGGGGCAGCTGGACGTGGAGCCCTCTCAAATGGAAGCATGTCAGCACATCAGCCTTGGGAGGTGCTGAGGCTGAAATGAGGAGACTGAGCACATGCAGTGATCCCAAAGCATGTGTTCTGTGACTCATCCAGCTCAGGGAGTGCATTTTCCATGAGGAATCAACAGTGAGGACAAAAGTAAGATGAAGCTACAAGTCCTGAAAGTGTAGAGGGAGAGAGTTCAAGTCTCATCCACCACCTGACACTCACTATAAGAAGTTGTTCTCCAGTGTCAAGTGACTATGAGAGCTTTGTTCCCACTAGGATATGGCCATCGTACGTGAATGTAAAAAGGAAACCAAAATCCCTGGTGCAAAATACACTCCAGGTACCAAACAGAAACGAACCTTTCATCTTTGGCAGTGAAACAGCAATGAAAGAGTAGTCTTGTGAGAAAGAAAATTTCTGAATGGCAAAGCAAGAAAAGATGACTATAAGCACAGTACAGTCAAAGGACACGGACACAATAACTCTATTATATCATTAATTTGGAAAGAACAAATCAGAATTCTACACATATTTCCTTCTTCTTCCTGATTTCATATTCACCTTCCTTAGTTTCTAAAGAACCGGGTGGAACCCAAGTGTTCTAGGAATTGTCTCCCTTTAGATCCTACCTGAGAGTTGTTCCCAACGTGAATCGTCATCAGCATCACTGCTATGTATGCTCTCCACGATCCATTCTGTACAAACACAACCATGAGCATAAAGTTATTATACAAGTTGACCCACCCATTTCTCCTACTCGACTTGCTGGCTCACACAGCATCACCCTGGTCTTCCCTCCAGGTTCTCAGACCTCCCCTGTGCTCTGTGCAGACAGAGTCCTTCAATAAGATCTTGATCACAGTTGAAAATTTCAAATGAGGGAGAGATGCTGAGAAAATCACCTTTCGACCCCTCACTTCTATAGACCCATTTATAGCTTTCACGGTCAACCTTACCAACCTGAAATTCCAGATGTTACAGACACACTTGAAACATGGCTAGTATGACCAAGCAATTGTGTGTTTGTTCATTTTTTAATAGAATGAGTTAATTATTGTTTGAACTAAATTAATTATAAATAGACACATTTGGTTAGTGACTACCACACTGGAAAGCTCAGCTGTAAGAAATCCAAAGATGAGAAAGAGGCAACCAGCCACCCTTCCCCTGGTTGTTCTTTACTGCAGATAATTTGATGGCCTGATCTGATCCTTCGTATGTAGGTATATCTTGGGCTCTTGGACCCACGCCAGGCACTGGGAGAGTCCTTGTGGACACTGAAATAGTACAGTCAACACTCAGATCCAAGAGGAATTCCCAGCAAGGGGCCCACTTGTAGACAGAGGTGAAGGGCATGGCCCAGTACACCTGTATTAGATATAATCAGAGAGTAGCTGCAGAGGGGAGGGAGGGATTTCACTCTCTCCATGAGTCCATCCTTCTCACCCCTGACTCTAGAAGACCTGAGGAAGGCAGTGGAAAAGGCCCCGTTGGAGGTGAAAAATTTGTATACTGAAAACTACAGGATATTGCGGAAAGAAATTAAAGAAGAGACAAGTAAAGGGAATGACATACCATGTTCATAGACTGGATTATTAAATACTGTTGGCATTTCTATACTACATAAAGTGATGTACACATATATCGCAACAACCCACAAAATTCCATGTCATTATTATAGAAGTGGACAGAATCCTAAAATACATATGGAACCCCCACAAGTAGATAAAACAATCTTGAGAGCAAAGAGCAATGATGGAGATTAACACTTCCTCAACTCAAAACACAAAACAATGCCACAGTAGTCAACACAGTCTGCTACTGGCATCAAGACAGTGAGATAGACCAATGAAATATAATAGAGAGACCTCAAATAAACGCACATATATATGGCCAACAGATCTTGGCCAAGGTTCTAAGATTACCAAGTGAAGAAAGGATAATCTCTTCAACAATCAACAGAATGAAAAGGAAACCTATAGAATGGGAGGAAATATGTGTAAACCTTGTATCTGAATAAGGGACCAATATCCAGAATATATAAGAAACTACTACAAGTCAATTTCAGAAAAACAGCAGGCAAATAAGTGAGTTTAAAAATGGGTAAAAAGCTACACTAGACATTTCTCCATAAAGGCATACAAGTGGTCAATCTACATATGAAAATTTGCTCAACATCGCTAAGCATCAGGGAAATGGAAATCAAGGCACAAGGAGATATCACTCACACCTGTTAGGATGTGTATTATAAAAGGACAATTAGGGCTTCCCTGGTGGCACAATGGATGAGAGTCCGCCTGCCAAGGCATGGGACACGTGTTCGTGCCCCGGTCTGGGAGGATCCCACATGCCACTGAGCGGCTGGGCCCATGAACCATGGCTGCTGAGCCTGTGTGTTTGGAGCCTGTGCTCCGCAACGGGAGAGCCCATAACAATGAAAGGCCCATGTACTGCAAAAAAGAAAAAAAAAGAAAAAAGAAAGAAAATTAATGGATGCTGGCAAAGATGTGAAGAAGTGGAACTTCTGTACCCTGTTTTGTACCCTGTAGTAATGTAAAATGGTGTAGCCATTATGGAAAACAGAATGGAGGTCCCACAAAAATTATTAAGAGAACTCTCATAAAATCCAGCAGTCACTCATTTAGGTTTATATACAAAGGAGATAAAACAAGAATGTCCAAGAGATATCTACAATCTCATGTCCATTGCAGCATTATACACAATACACAACATAGGAAAACTGCCTAGTGTCCATGGGAAGATTAATTAATAAAGAAAATGTGGTGTATACATACAGTGGAATGTCATTCAGTCTTTGAAAAAGAAGGAAATCCTGCCATTTGCAGCAACACGAAAGAACTTGGAGGACATTTGTAAGAGTGAAATAAGCCAGTCACACAAGGTCAAAAACTGAAAGAAAACTCCGAGAAGCAGAGAGTAGAAGGGTGGTTCCAAGAGCTGGCAAGACGTTGACATGGGAAGTCTCTGTTCAATGGTTAGCATGTGTTATTTGCAAAATGGAACAGTTCTAGACACATGCTGTACAACAAGGTGCATGTAGTCAACAGGACTGACTGGACATTTCAAAACTTGTTAAGACGTTGGATTTCATTGTATGTGTACTTTTACAACAATAAAATATACATATGTAAAATAAATACAAAGTGGAAAAAGGGGAAAAAAGAAGAAAAATAAGGAAAGGGAGTCAACAGAGGGAAAGAAGAAAGGAGGAAGGGTCTCGAATGTACACAGGTATCAGGAGATAATGGGAGAGAAGCTCCTCTCCCCAGGCTTTAAAGAAGACATCTCTCCAGAGTTCACTCCAGCAAGAGGGGGATGTCCTTTCTCTTCCCCATTCAACCAGAAGCGCAAATAGCATCCTAAGTGTGGCCCAGGCTGTGCTCAGGTGGACACTTTTCCTTGATCTCTAAACCAGCCACCCCTGACTCCCCATGGCTCAGGTGCACTTCCTGTATCTCCTTCCCCTTCTCTAAAGCATCTCCCTCCTCAAGTGCAGCCTGAGGCTCCAATCCTGTCCTCACACGTGGGGTCCACTGGGCGGGTCTCTGAGTTCTTAACAGCCTCCCTGTGAGTAGCAGGCACTGAATCGCACACCAGGGTTCCCCTCAGCACCAACAGGAAACTACGACCTAGGGATTGAGGATTTCTAGAACAACTTTACTCATACACCGTCTCTTGGGTAAACAAGTGACATTTTACAATCAAGCATTTTCAGTTTTTGCTTTGGTGGGGAAAATATTGACACATATAAGGCAATCATATTCTATTAATGTATGTATTTCCCAAAGGACTCACTATCGAAAAAAAAATTTTAAGTATAACTTTCCATGTTTTAATTGACTTTACTCCCAGACTTGTTTGCTTGCAAAAGCCTTCAGAAAATACCAAGAACCTACTTCACCTGGCAGTTTGCACAGAAACATGAGTGGAAATGCTCTTGTCACACTGCTTGGTTTCTCTGTCCCACCTTGTAAAGCACAACCTCCTGTCCGCCCTCCTGGGAAGGGAGCCAGTGCCCACCCTGAGCTCAATCCCTGGGGTAGATCTCTTGGTTCTGTCTTCACGGTATGCAGTGTTTCTTGCACAGCACACAGAAACAGGGCCAGCACAACTGATGGAAAACAAACTTTCCACAGGAGAAGGACATTTCATTTCCTTAGCACAGAATCCGATAGTGAATATTAGCCTCAAAGGAGAAAGGTGGAGTGAATTTCCTCCATCTACTCCTGGAGGCCCCTTCTTTCTCGGGCTCCTCCAGAGCTGGGTGTGCCATGTGGGTACAAGCATGGGCTCCCTGCAAAAAGAAGGAGGTCTGCCTAGAACTAGGTGCTTCAGGTAAGGGGGGAGGACTCATCCCGAGGCTCTAATAGGAAACAGTTAGAATGAGGGAAGTCCAGATAGATGTATCATAACCATTCAGAATGCTATGAGACCTACTAAGAGATGAGATTTCTTATTAAATGAAGTTGTACTTGACCCTGGAGTAGGGATTCTGAAACCCTGTTTTGTTCACTAAGAATCCAGCCATGGAGCAACTAAGCCCGTGCACCACAACTACTAAGCCTGTGCTCTAGAGCCCGCAAGTCACAACTACTGAGCCCACGTGCCACAACTATTGAAGCCCATGCACCTAGAGCCCGTGGTCTGGAACAACAGTAGCCACCGAAATGAGAAGCCCACACAGTGCAACGAAGACCCAACACAGCCAAAAGAAAAAAAAAAAAAAAGAATCCAGTAAACAATTGCCTGGGTGGTGATAGGATTTGTTTTCAAGGTTAAATGAGGCTCAATTGGTATAAAATCAATGCACACACTGAAAGTGTACAGTTTATTTACTTTTATATCCATACCCATTCATGATGCAGTGTTGATGGGAATATTTTCTAGAAAGTTGGCACCAGTAACAGTGATGTTTAGGGGAACATAAATCAAGAGAAACACAACACAAAATGTTCACATACACACACAGAATCATACCACTCATTTCACATACAGACACACCCTGTCTCATGCACACAAACCTACACCACCTAACCGTAATACAGCTTCTTCCTGGGACTATAGTAATTGGTCACATTACTTGTAAATCTCTTTCTATCACCAGGGCCCCTACTCTCATTCCCAGCACAAATTTGGAATCTGTTTGCCCTCTACACTAAAACCAGCAAAAATGTCCCACTTTCTCATCTTCAAAGTTCTTCCTCCCCAAGTGACTGATTCCAGAATACATACTGTTTACACGTTCTGTGAAGGCCACCTGCAATTACAGAAGAGAAAACACTATGAGGATAAGATCACAGTGATGCTCAGGTCTTTTGTTCATTTGCTGACAGTAGAAAACCTCATAAGAAACAGTGGTCCAGGGAACCCAGAAAGGGTTATCAGAGCAAACCTACTCAGGCTGAAAGGCAAGAACTTTGCTGGGAGGATGGAACTTCCAAGTCCATTTAGGTTGGAAATTACAGAATTCTTTGCCTAGAGGAAAAATCGATGCAGGAGAGAGAGCTCCGTACTCCACAGGCTGTAATGGATGCTGTCAATTTTAATGTCCTGTGGAATCAGGCACCATGAGTTGGTAATAGACTCTCACTCCACATTCTCCCAACCAAGGGAATTGTATGTATCTGGAAGGAGTACCCTCAAATATTCATAACTTAATTCTATTGAAAGAGAAATAAAGCAATATTTCTATCTCAGACCAGAAAAAATCCAGCTAACCTTGATTTTCCACGGAGGCTTTTCTTCTATCCTATCATGGTGCAGGTCATCCGCCACATCCTCAGGGAGAGCTGGAGGGACACAGAGTAACTGTCAGGACACTGGTGCTGCGGCTCAGGAATTACTCAGGGGCTTTCTTCTCGATGAGGACGTGGGGTGGTGTGTATGGATGTGGGAGGTTAGTAAGTGTGGGCTGAGCTGGTGTTGGGCCATCCTCTTTGGGGGATGAAGGAAGGCAAAGGACAAGAGGAAGGAAATGAAAACAGAGCTTTGGCTTTCTAGCTAAGGGGAGCCTAATCAGAAGGGAAGGGTCGATCTAAAAAATGGTAAACACTAAAATGTATGCTTTGTTTCAATGACAGAGACCCATGACCCATCCTGCCTCTTTTGAGCTTCTGCTAAATTGCCACTGTATCTTGATTTTTCCCAGATCACTCTTTCCCCAGCATCCACAATGCCAGCTACTGCATTTATCATGTCTTCTGTTGTATGATATTTTATACTTGATTAACAGCAACCTCCATTAAAGGACTGAATTCAATCCTAGAAAAAATATGCTATATTTATTCACTAATCACTTGTCTTAAAGAAAATCAAATACACAAGGTTTGACAAAACTGAAATCCTACCATTTAGATACAGCCACTATCAATCGTGTCATATTTTTCTCCCAATCTTTGTTTTCTATACAATGTATGTATGCCCCCTGAGTCAGGGGCTGTGCATACTCTAGGGAGCTGTTCCATAAGTGGGACACTTCGTTATGAAGAGGGAGCCCGGACTGAGCACAGCCTGTCTCTAACCCAGCTGTGCAGGAGAAGTGTACAGGCTAACAGTCAGGTTCCACTTTGAGTCCTTGGGTGTGGGCTACAGGAATTGACCAATGCTAAGGCTTATGGTAATGTTATCCAATACAATAAAATAGCTCCCTGATTCTTATCTGCTTCTGGCCTTGTTTAAGCAGTGACACCAGCACTGACAGATATGACCTGTACTGTATACATGGGGTCTCACACCTCTCAGAATCTGTGAGCTGACCAGGAGAATGCAGGTCCTGAGGTGAATTTCACCTTAATGACTGTGCCAAAGTCAACTGATATGTCCACCCATAGCTGCCCTGGATTCTGTGACCACTAAGGCCACCTGATAGGCAAGTTCTGGACCTTTGGAGATTCTAGGACTTCCAGCCAAGGATACGGATGCAGGGACTCCCTTGTTCCATGACTGAGGACCCCTTGGCTAAGTGGTAAGTGCAGGTCAGGGATCAAGTGCATCCACATTGGGACCCACCCCTGGGTTCTCAGTATGGCTTTTCCACTTAGGAGGTCAAGAGCTTAGAACATTTATCTCTGCACCATCTCCTTCTGAGGAAAAGGAATATTAACCAAATCTGGGCAACAGCTGTGTTGAGGGAAGAACATGCAAACAACTTCACAAACAAATAAGGGTCCTGTGCCTGAGCTAACCTTAGGTACTTCAAAACAACTCCGTAAGTCTCTTAGCCCCTTAGAGCGGATGAAAGCAATATTAGAGTTAAAAGTAACTTGTCCCAATTCCCTTAGTCTGGAACACTGAAACAAAATTCTACAGCAGAGGAAGTCTCATAAGCACACAGCACCTGCCTGGGTTTACCCCAGCCTTGGAAGAACTGGGAAGGATAAGACCAAGGCAGGCCTGAGGAAAGGTCAGAGGGTAGGCAGGTCTGGGGTGTGGGGAGCAGGGGCAGGGCTGTCTGGACGGAGTAGTGGGTTGTAAGAAGAGCAGTGACCCTGGGTCCTGCTGCCCTGAGTCTCTGTCCTGGGCCGGGTCAACCCCAGGAGACCAGGTCAGCAGGGCTGTGAAAGCAAGTGTGTAAAGAAGCCCAGCAGCCCCTTCACACAGCCCTCTAGAATTTCTGCCGCCCATGGAGGGTCTCTAGGGTAGCTGGACGTGGACCCCTCTCAAATGGAAGCATGTCAGCACATCAGCCTTGGGGAAGTGCAGAGGCTGAGATGAGCTCAAGGAGACTGAGCACATGCAGTGATCCCAGAGCACGTGTTCTGTGACTCATCCATATCCGGGACTGTCCTTTACAAGAGGAACTAACAGTGAGCACAAAACATGAGGTGAAGCCACAAGTCCTGAAAGTGCAGAGGGAGACAGTTCACTTCTCATCCACCACCTCACCCTTTCTAGAAGAACTTGGTCTCAAGTTTCAAGGGCCCATGAGTTTTCACCCACAGGTTCTGTCCATCATAGGTCAATATGCAAAAGAACACAAACTCTACTGTGCACAATACCCTAGATGTGCTAACCAGAAAACAAACTTCCATATTAGGCAGTGACAAGCACAAGAAAGAGAAGCTCATGTGCAAAAGATCAGTTTTGATGAGCAAATCAAGAAAAGGTGATTATAGAGCACAGTCACGTCTAAGGACACAATTGCTCTCTATTGTATCATTAAAATGTGAAAAAAACAAGTCAGAACTCTACACATATTTCATTCTTCTTTCTGATTTCATATCCACCTTCCTCAGTCTCCAAAGCAGGAGATATAACCCTAAAGTTCCAGGAACCCTCTGCCATTAGATCCTACCTAAGTGTTGTTCCTACCTGTATCCTTTTCTTTATCACGGCCACAAATGCTATTCAAAGGCAATTCTGTAGAAACACGAATATGAATTTACAAGTCTTATGGATACATTTAAAATGTGACTAATGTGACTGAGTAATGGGATATTTTATTTTCTTTTATTTTAATACACTGAGTTAATCATTGATTGAATTAAATAAATTATAACAGGCACATCTAGCTAGTGGCTACCACACTGTAATACACAACCCTGTCTCTCTCTCTCTCCATATATATATATATATGTGTATATATATATATAAAGTATATGGAGGATGTTACCACCGCTCCCCTGGTTATTCCCCTCTGTATGGTCTACCCATTCAAGATGGCTGTTTGCTGACGGTTTACCAAAGGAAAAACCTCTGCCCCGTGAAGGTACTTAGCCCAAGGGGTAAGAGGGATGCGTACCTCTGCTGGTTTCCCTGGTAACCGATGAACCCATCTGCTGTCAATTCCCCCTTTAACTGGTAGCCTGCCTATTCCGCGCAGAGAGAAGCATGCTGCTACTGCTGCTGCTGCGTTCTGCCTGCCATCGGCTATCTACAGTGGGATGTCTCTCCAGGACCACTTTGCTTCTGATGTGAAAGATCTCCCATCTATTAAACCATGAATGTCTCTGTCCCTGACTTCGGGCTCTTTCCTTAGCCCTGAGGCTGAGCAAGTACAGGGCTTGCAGGCATGAGAGGTGCAGCCCAACACCTTCTGCAGGGCAGTTTGCTGGCCAGATTTGATGATTCATTTGTAGGTGTTTCCTAGGCTCATGCACACTTGCCAGGCACTCATGAGACCTTGGGGACACTGAAACAGTAATGTCAGCACCCAGATCCTAGAGGAATTCCCGACAGGTGTTCCACTTGACGGGAGAGGTAATGAGCATGGCCCAGTGCACCTGTGCTAGACATAATCAGCGAGCAGGTGCAGAAGGGAGGGAGGGACATTCACTCACTTCCTGAGGCCATCCTTCTCACCACTGCCTCTGAAAAATCCAGGGAAGGAAGGGACAAAATGCCCTTAGAAGGTAAATGGCCTGTACACTGAAAACTACAAACCACTGCTGAGAGAATTAAACAAGGAACAAATAATTGAAATGACATATCATATTCATAGACTGGAGACATATTATTGTTGACATTTCTACACTACCCAAAGGTAAGTATAAATTCATTGTAATACCTATCAAAATCCCAATGTCATTTTCAAAGAAATAGAAATAAAAAAGATCCTAAAATACATATGGAACCACTAAGGACTCCAAACAGACAACACAATCCTGAGAACAAAGAACATAGATGGAGGCTTCTCACTTCCTGACTTCAAAACACATTACAAAGCCACAGGAATCAAAACTGTACAGTACTGACATAGAAACAGATACATAGGCCTAAAGACCAGAATAAATAACCCCCAAGAAAACACATAGATACATGGCCAAATGAAATTCACCAACCTTCTAAGACAACAAATAGGGAAAGTATAGTTTTTTCAACAGTCAATAGGATGAAAATATAACTTACAGAAAGATTACAAACATATATCAGAAAAGGAGCTAATATACAAAACATCAAAGAAAAACACTACAACTCAAATGCAAACTAAGTTAAAAAAATAAAAAGGGCAAATAACTGGGTTCAGAAATGTGCAAAGACTTAAATAAGACATTTCCTGAAAAAGACATACAAATGGCTAACAAATATAGGAAAAGGTTCTCAACCTCACTAATCATCAGGGCAATGCAAATCAACACCTCATACCTGTTAGGCTGTGTATTATAAAGAAAAAAATTAACAGTTTAAGGCCAAGATGTGGGGAATTGGAAACTTTGTACACTGCTGGTGGGAATGTAAAATGGTGCCGCTATTATGAAAAAGAGTATGGGGGTTCCTTATAAAATTATAAACAGAAATATCATATGATTCAGCAATCACAGTTCTGGGTATATATCCAAAGGAAATTAAATCAGTATCACAATGAGATGAACATAGGTTCATTGCAGCATTCTACACAATAGCCTAGATATGCAACCAACTTCACAAAACAAGTAAGTGTCCTGTGCCTGAGCTAACCTTAGGTACTTCAAAACTACTCTGTAAGTCTCTTAGCCCCTTAGAGAGGATGAAAGCAATATTAGAGTTAAAAGAAACTTGTACCAATTCCCTTAGTCTGGAATGCTGAAACAAAAGTTCTACAACAGAGGAAGCCTCATAAACACACAACGCCTGCCAGGGTTTACCCCAGCCTTGGAAGAACTGGGAAGGATAAGACCAAGGCAGGCCTGAGGAAAGGGCAGAGGGTAGGCAGGACTGGGGAGTGGGGAGCAGGGGCAGGGCTGTCTGGACGGAGAAGTGGGTTGTAAGAAGACAGTGACCCTGGGTCCCGCTGCCTTGAGTCTCTGTCCTGGGCCTGGTGAATTCCAGGAGACCAGGTTAGCAGGGCTGTGAGAGCCAGTGTGTGAAGAAGCCCAGCAGCCCCTTCACACAGTCCTCTAGAATTCCTGCCGGCCATGAAGGGTCTTTAGGATCAGCTGGACGTGGACCCCTCTCAAATGGAAGCATGTCAGCACATCAGCCTTGGGAGGTGCTGAGGCTGAAATGAGGAGACTGAGCACATGCAGTGATCCCAAATCACGTGTTCTGTGACTCTTCCACCTCTGGGAGCGTGCTTTCCATGAGGAATAAACAGTGAGGACAAAAGTAAGATGAAGCTACAAGTCCTGAAAGTGTAGAGGGAGAGAGTTCAACTCTCATCCACCACCTGACACAAAGTATAAGAACTTGTTCTCCAGTGTCAAATGACTATGAGAGTTTTGTTCCCACTAGGATATGGCCATCATACGTGAATGTAAAAAGGAAACCAAAATCCTTGGTGCAAAATACCCTCCAGGTACCGAACAGAAACGAACCTTTCATTTTTGGCAGTGAAAAAGCAATGAAAGAGTAGTCTTGTGAGAAAGAAAATTTCTGAATGGCAAAGCAAGAAAAGAAGCACAGTACAGTCAAAGGACATGGACACGATAACTCTATTTTATCATTAAAGTTTGGAAAGAACAAATCAGAATTCTACACATATTTCCTTCTTCTTCCTGATTTCATATTCACCTTCCTTAGTTTCTAAAGAACCGGGTGGAACCCCAGTGTTCTAGGAATTGTCTCGCTTTAGATCTTACCTGAGAGTTGTTCCCTATGTGAATCGTCATCAGCATCACTGCTATGTATGCTCTCCACGATCCATTCTGTATGAACACAACCATGAACATAAAGTTATTATACAAGTTGACCCACCCATTTCTCCTACTCAACTTGCTGGCTCACACAGCATCACCCTGGTCTTCCCTCCAGGTTCTCAGACCTCCCCTGTGCTCTGTGCAGACAGAGTCCTTCAATAAGATCTTGATCACAGTTGAAAATTTCAAATGAGGGAGAGATGCTGAGAAAATCACCTTTGGACCCCTCACTTCTATAGACCCATTTATAGCTTTCACCATCAACCTTACCAACCTGAAATTCCAGATGTTACAGACACACTTGAAACATGGCTACTGTGACCAAGCAATTGTGTGTTTCTTGCATTTTTTAATAGAATGAGTTAATTATTGTTTGAACTAAATTAATTATAAATAGACACATTTGGTTAGTGGCTACCACACTGGAAAGCTCAGGTGTAAGAAATCCAAAGATGAGAAAGAGGCAACCAGCCACCCTTCCCCTGGTTGTTCTTTACTGCAGAAAATTTGATGGCCTGATCTGATCATTAGTATGTAGGTATATCTTGGGCTCTTGGACCCACGCCAGGCATTGGGAGAGTCCTTGTGGACACTGAAATAGTACAGTCAACACTCAGATCCAAGAGGAATTCCCAGCAAGGGGCCCACTTGTAGACAGAGGTGAAGGGCATGGCCCAGTACACCTGTATTAGACATAATCAGAGAGTAGGTGCAGAGGGGAGGGAGGGATTTCACTCTCTCCATGAGTCCATCCTTCTCACCCCTGACTCTAGAAGACCTGAGGAAGGCAGTGGAAAAGGCCCCGTAGGAGGTGAAAAATTTGTATACTGAAAACTAAAGGACATTGCAGAAAGAAATTAAAGAAGAGACAAATAATTGGAATGATATAAGATGTTCATAGACTGGATTATTAAATACTGTTGGCATTTCTATACTACATATAGTGATGTACACATATATCACAACAACCCACAAAATTCCATGTCATTATTATAGAAGTGGACAGAATCCTAAAATACATATGGAACCCCCCACAAGTAGATAAAACAAACTTGAGAGCAAAGAGCAATGATGGAGATTAACACTTCCTGAACTCAAAACACATAACAATGCCACAGTAGTCAACACAGTCTGCTAGTGGCATCAAGACAGTGAGATAGACCAATGAAATATAATAGAGAGACCCCAAATAAACGCACATATATATGGCCAACTGATCTTGGCCAAGATTCTAAGATTACCAAGTGAAGAAAGGATAGTCTCTTCAACAATCAACAGAATGAAAAGGCAACCTATAGGATGGGAGGAAATATGTGTAAACCTTGTATCTGAATAAGGGACCAATATCCAGAATATATAAGAAACTACTACAAGTCAATTACAAAAAAACAGCGGGCAAATAACTGAGTTTAAAAATGGGTAAAAAGCTTCACTAGACATTTCTCCATAAAGACATACAAGTGGTCAATCTACATATGAAAAGTTGCTCAACATCGCTAAGCATCAGGGAAATGGAAATCAAGCCACAAGGAGATATCACTCACACCTGTTAGGATGTGTATTATAAAAAGACAATTAGGTCTTCCCTGGTGGCACAGTGGTTGAGAGTCCGCCTGCCGATGCAGGGGACACGTGTTCGTGCCCCGGTCTGGGAGGATCCCACATGCCACTGAGCGGCTGGGCCCATGAGCCATGGCCGCTGAGCCTGTGTGTTTGGAGCCTGTGCTCTGCAACGGGAGAGTCCACAACAATGAGAGGCCCGTGTACTGCAAAAAAAAAAAGAAAAAGAAAAGAAAAAAGAAAGAAAATTAATGGACGTTGGCAAAGATGTGAAGAATTGGAACTCCTGTACCCTGTTTTGTACCCTGTAGTAATGTAAAATGGCCATTATGGAAAAGAGAATGGAGGTCCCCCCAAAATTATTAAGAGAACTATCATAAAATCCACAATAACTCATTTAGGTTTATATACAAAGGAGATAAAACAAGAATGTCCAAGAGATATCTACAATCTCATGTCCATTGCAGCATTATACACAATTCACAACATAGGAAAACTGCCTAGTGTCCATGAGAAGATGAATTAATAAAGAAAATGTGGTGTATACATACAGTGGAATTTGATTCAGTCTTTGAAAAAGAAGGAAATCCTGCCATTTGTAGCAACACGAAAGAACTTGGAGGACATTTGTAAGAGTGAAATAAGCCAGTCACAGAAGGTCAAAAACTGAAAGAAAACTCCGAGAAGCAGAGAGTAGAAGGGTGGTTCCAAGAGCTGGCAGGAGGTTGACATGGGAAGTCTCTGTTCAATGGTTAGAATGTGTTATTTCAAAATGGAAAAGTTCTAGACACATGCTGTACAACAAGGTGCATGTAGTCAACAGGACTGCCTGGACATTTCAAAACTTGTTAAGAAGCTGGATTTCATCGTATGTGTACTTTTACAACAATAAAATACACATATGTAAAATAAATACAAAGTGGAAAAAGGGGAAAAAAGAAGAAAAATAAGGAAAGGGAGTCAACAGAGGGAAAGAAGGAAGCAGGAAGGGTCTCGAATGTACACAGGTATCAGGAGATAATGAGAGAGAAGCTCCTCTCCCCAGGCTTTAAAGAAGACATCTCTCCAGAGTTCACTCCAGCAAGAGGGGGATGTCCTTTCTCTTCCCCATTCAACCAGAAGTGCCAATAGCATCCTAAGTGTGGCCCACGCTGTGCTCAGGTGTACACTTTTCCTTGATCTCTAAACCAGCCACCCCTGACTCCCCATGGCTCAGGTGCCCTTCCTGTATCTCCTTCCACTTCACTAAAGCATTTCCCTCTTCAAGTCCAGACCGAGGCGCCAATCCTGTCCTCACACGTGGGGTCCACTGGGCGGGTCTCTGAGTTCTTAAGAGCCTCCCTGTGAGTAGCAGGCACTGAATCGCACACCAGGGTTCCCCTCAGCACCATCAGTAATCTACCTCCTAGGGATTCAGGATTTCTAGAACAACTTTACTCATACACAGTCTCTTGGGTAAACAAGTGACATTTTACAATCAAGCATTTTCAGTTTTTTCTTTGGTGGGGAAAATATTCACACATATAAGGCAATCATATTCTATTAAAGTATGTATTTCTCAAAGGACTCACTATCGAAAAAAAATTTTTAAGTATAACTTTCCATGTTTTAATTGACTTTACTCCCAGACTTGTTTGCTTGCAAAAGCCTTCAGAAAATACCAAGAACCTACTTCATCTGGCAGTTTGCACAGCAACATGAGTGGAGATGCTCTTGTCACACTGCTTGGTTTCTCTGTCCCACCTTGTAAAGCACAACCTCCTGTCTGCCCTCCTGGGAAGGGAGCCAGTGCCCACCTTGAGCTCAATCACTGGGGTAGATCTCTTGGTTCTGTCTTCAACGTATGCAGTGTTCCTTGCCCAGCACACAGAAACAGGCCCGGCACAAGTGATGGAAGACAGACTTTCCACAGGAGAAGGACATTTCGTTTCCTTAGCACAGAATCCGATAGTGAATATTAGCCTCAAAGGAGAAAGGTGGAGTGAATTTCCTCCATCTACTCCTGGAGGCTCCTTCTTTCTCGGACTCCTCCAGAACTGGGTGTGGCATGTGGGTACAAGCATGGGCTCCCTGCAAAAGAAAGGAGGCCTGCCTAGCACTAGGTGCTTCAGGTAAGGGGGGAGGACTCATCCCGAGGCTCTAATAGGAAACAGTTAGAATGAGGGAAGTGGCAGACAGATGTATCATAACCATTCAGAATGCTATGAGACCTACTAAGAGATGAGATTTCTTATTAAATGAAGTTGTAATTGACCCAGTAGTAGGGATGCTGAAACCCAGTTTTGTTCATTAAGATACCAGCCATTGGGCAACTATGTCCGTGCACCACAACTACTAAGCCTGTGCCGTAGAGCCTGCAAGTCACAACTACTGAGCCCACGTGCCACAACTATTGAAGCCCATGCACCTAGAGCCCGTGCTCTGGAACAACAGAAGCCACCGAAATGAGAAGCCCGCACACTGCAACGAAGACCCAACACAGCAAAAAGAAAAAAAAAAAAAAAAAGAATCCAGTAAACATTTGCCTGGGTGGTGATAGGATTTGTTTTCCAGGTTAAATGAGGCTCACTTGGTATAAAATCAATGCACACACTGAAAGT
The DNA here is from genome assembly GCF_949752795.1 of Hyperoodon ampullatus. Lineage (NCBI taxonomy): Eukaryota > Metazoa > Chordata > Mammalia > Artiodactyla > Ziphiidae > Hyperoodon > Hyperoodon ampullatus. The sequence goes on from NW_027640539.1 coordinate 274,440, forward strand.
GTACAGTTTATTTACTTTAATATCCATACCCATTCATGATGCAGTGGTGATGGGAATATTTTCTAGAAAGTTGGCACCAGTAACAGTGATGTTTAGGGGAACATAAATCAAGGGAAACACAACACAAAAAGTTCACATACACACACAGAATCATCCCACTCATTTCACATACAGACACACCCTGTCTCATGCACACAAACCTACACCACCTAACTGTAATACAGCTTCTTCCTGGGACTATAGTAATTGGTCACATTACTTGTAAATCACTTTCTATCACCAGGACACCTACTCTCATTCCCAGCACAAATTTGGAATCAGTTTGCCCTCTACACTAAAACCAGCAAGAATGTCCCACTTTCTTATCTTCAAAGTTCTTCCTCCACAAGTGACTGATTCCAGAATACATACCGTTTTCACGTTCTGGGAAGGCCACCTGCAATTACAGAAGAGAAAACACTATGAGGATAAGATCACAGTGATGCTCAGGTCTTTTGTTCATTTGCTGACAGTAGAAAACCTCATAAGAAACAGTGGTCCAGGGAACCCAGCAAGGGTTATCAGAGTAAACCTACTCAGGCTGAAAGGCAAGAACTTTGCTGGGAGGATGGAACTTCCAAGTCCATTTAGGTTGGAAATTACAGAATTCTTTGCCTAGAGGAAAAATCGCTGCAGGAGAGAGAGCTCCATACTCTACAGGCTGTAATGGATGCTGTCAATTGTAATGTCCTGTGGAATCAGGCTCCATGAGTTGGTAATAGACTCTCACTCCACATTCTCCCAACCAAGGGAATTGTATGTATCTGGAAGGAATACCCTCAAATATTCATAACTTAATTCTATTGTAAGAGAAATAAAGCAATATTTCTATCTCAGACCAGAAAAAATCCAGCTTACCTTGGGGATCCACGGAGGCTTTTCTCCTGTCCTATCATGGTGCAGGTCATTCGCCACATCCTCAGGGAGAGCTGGAGGGACACAGAGTAACTGTCAGGACACTGGTGCTGCGGCTCAGGAATTACTCAGGGGCTTTCTTCTCGATGAGGACATGGGGTGGTGTGTATGGATGTGGGAGGTTAGTAAGTGTGGGCTGAGCTGGTGTTGGGCCATCCTCTTTGGGGGATGAAGGAAGGCAAAGGACAAGAGGAAGGAAATGAAAACAGAGCTTTGGCTTTCTAGCTAAGGGGAGCCTAATCAGACGGGAAGGGTCGATCTAAAAAATGGTAAACACTAAAATGCATGCTCTGTTTCAATGACACAGACCCATGACCCATCCTGCCTCTTTTGAGCTTCTGCTAAATTGCCACTGTCTCTTGATTTTTCCCAGATCACTCTTTCCCCAGCATCCACAATGCCAGCTACTGTATTTATCATGTCTTCTGTTGTATGATATTTTATACTTGATTAACAGCAACCTCCATTAGAGGACTGAATTCAATCCTAGACAAAATATGCTACATTTATTCACTAATCACTTGTCTTAAAGAAAATCAAATACACAAGATTTGACAAAACTGAAATCCTACCATTTAGATACAGCCACTATCAATCGTATCATATTTTTCTCCCAGTCTTTGTTTTCTATACAATGTACGTATGCCCACTGAGTCAGGGGCTGTGCATACTCTAGGGAGCTGTTCCATAAGTGGGACACTTCGTTATGAAGAGGGAGCCCGGACTGAGCACAGCCTGTCTCTAACCCAGCTGTGCAGGAGAAGTGTACAGGCTAACAGTCAGGTTCCACTTTGAGTCCTTGCGTGTGGGCTACAGGAATTGACCAATGCTAAGGCTTATGCTAATGATATCCAATACAATAAAATAGCTCCCTGATTCTTATCTGCTTTTGGCCTTGTTTAAGCAATGACACCAGCACTGACAGATATGACCTGTATTGTATACATGGGGTCTCACACCTCTCAGAGTCTGTGAGCTGACCAGGAGAATGCAGGTCCTGATGTGAATTTCACATTAATGACTGTGCCAAAGTCAACTGATAAGTCCACCCATAGCTGCCCTGGATTCTGTGACCACTAAGGCCACCTGATAGGCAAGTTCTGGACCTTTGGAGATGCTAGGACTTCCAGCCAGGGATACGGATGCAGGGACTCCCTTGCTCCATGACTGAGGACCCCTTGGCTAAGTGGTAAGTGCAGGTCAGGGATCCAGAGCACCCACCCCTGGGTTCTCAGTATGGCTTTTCCACTTAGGAGGTCAAGAGCTTAGAACATTTATCTCTGCACCATCTCCTGAGGAAAAGGAATATTAACCAAATCTGGGCAACAGCTGTGTTGAGGGAAGAACATGCAAACAGCTTCACAACCACATAAGGGTCCTGTGCCTGAGCTAACCTTAGGTACTTCAAAACAACTCCGTAAGTCTCTTAGCCCCTTAGAGTGGATGAAAGCAATATTAGAGTTAAAAGTAACTTGTCCCAATTCCCTTAGTCTGGAACACTCAAACAAAATTCTACAGCAGAGGAAGTCTCATAAACACACAGCACCTGCCTGGGTTTACCCCAGCCTTGGAAGAACTGGGAAGGATAAGACCAAGGCAGGCCTGAGGAAAGGTCAAAGGGTAGGCAGGACTGGGGTGTGGGGAGCAGGGTCAGGGCTGTGTGTGTGGACGGAGAAGTGGGTTGTAAGAAGAGCAGTGACCCTGGGTCCTGCTGCCCTGAGTCTCTGTCCTGGGCCTGGTCAACACCAGGAGACCAGGTCAGCAGGGCTCTCAAAGCAAGTGTGTAAAGAAGCCCAGCAGCCCCTTCACACAGCCCTCTAGAATTTCTGCCGCCCATGGAGGGTCTCTAGGGTAGCTGGACGTGGACCCCTCTCAAATGGAAGCATGTCAGCACATCAGCTTTGGGGAAGTTTTGAGGCTGAGATAAGCTCAAGGAGACTGAGCACATGCAGTGATCCCAGAGCACGAGTTCTGTGACTCATCCATCTCTGGGTCTGTCCTTTACAAGAGGAACTAACAGTGAGCACAAAATATGAGGTGAAGCCACAAGCCCTGAAAGTGCAGAGGGAGACAGTTCACTTCTCATCCACCACCTCACCCTTTCTACAAGAACTTGGTCTCAAGTTTCAAGGGCCCATGAGTTTTGACCCACAGGTTCTGTCCATCATAGGTCAATATGCAAAAGAAAACAAACTCTACTGTGCACAATAACCTAGATGTGCTAACCAGAAAACAAACTTCCATATTAGGCAGTGACAAGCACAAGAAAGAGCAGCTCATGTGCAAAAGATCAGTTTTGATGAGCAAATCAAGAAAAGGTGATTATAGAGCACAGTCACGTCTAAGGACACAATTGCTCTCTATTGTATCATTAAAATGTGAAAAAAACAAGTCAGAACTCTACACATATTTCATTCTTCTTTCTGATTTCATATCCACCTTCCTCAGTCTCCAAAGCAGGAGATATAACCCTAAAGTTCCAGGAACCCTCTGCCATTAGATCCTACCTAAGTGTTGTTCCTACCTGTATCCTTTTCTTTATCACGGCCACAAATGCTATTCAAAGGCAATTCTGTAGAAACACGAATATGAATTTACAAGTCTTATGGATACATTTAAAATGTGACTAATGTGACTAATGAGATATTTTATTTTCTTTTATTTTAATACACTGAGTTAATCATTGATTGAATTAAATAAATTATAACAGGCACATCTAGCTAGTAGCTACCACACTGTAATACACATCCCTCTCTCTCTCTCTCTCCTATATATATATATATATATAAGTATATATATATATAAAATATATGGAGGATGTTACCACCGCTCCCCTGGTTATTCCCCTCTGTATGGTCTACCTATTCAAGATGGCTGTTTGCTGATGGTTTACCAAAGGAAAAACCACTGCCCCGTGAAGTTACTTAGCCCAAGGGGTAAGAGGGATGTGTCCCTCTGCAGTTTCCCTGGTAAGTGATGAGCCCATCTGCTGTCAATTCCCCCTTTAACTTGTAGCCTGCCTATTCCGCCCAGAGAGAAGCATGCTGCTACTGCTGCTGCTGCGTTCTGCCTGCCATCGGCTATCTACAGTGGGATGTCTCTCCAGGACCACTTTGCTTCTGAAGTGAAACATCTCCCATTTATTAAACCATGAATGTCTCTGTCCCTGACTTCGGGCTCTTTCCTTAGCCCTGAGGCTCAGCAAGTACAGGGCTTGCAGGCGTGAGAGGTGCAGCCCAACACCTTCTGCAGGGCAGTTTGCTGGCCAGATTTGATGATTCATTTGTAGGTGTTTCCTAGGCTCATGCACACTTGCCAGGCACTCATGAGACCTTGGGGACACTGAAACAGTAATGTCAACACCCAGATCCTAGAGGAATTCCCGACAGGTGTTCCACTTGAGGGGAGAGGTAATGAGCATGGCCCAGTGCACCTGTGCTAGACATAATCAGCGAGCAGGTGCAGAAGGGAGGGAGGGACATTCACTCACTTCCTGAGGCCATCCTTCTCAACACTGCCTCTGAAAAATCCAGGGAAGGAAGGGACAAAATGCCCTTAGAAGGTAAATGGCCTGTACACTGAAAACTACAAACCACTGCTGAGAGAATTAAACAAGGAACAAATAATTGAAATGACATATCATATTCATAGACTGGAGACTTATTATTGTTGACATTTCTACACTACCCGAAGGTAAGTATTAATTCATTGTACTACCTATCAAAATCCCAACGTCATTTTCAAAGTAAAAGAAAAAATAATCCTAAAATACATATGGAACTACTAAGGACTCCAAACAGACAAAACAATCCTGAGAACAAAGAACATAGATGGAGGCTTCTCACTTCCTGACTTCAAAACACATTACAAAGCCACAGGAATCAAAACTGTAGGGTACTGACATAGAAACAGATACATAGGCCTAAAGACCAGAATAAATAACCCCCAAGAAAACTCATAGATACATGGCCAAATGAAATTCACCAACCTTCTAAGACAACAAATAGGGAAAGTATAGTTTTTCCAACAGTCAATAGGATGAAAATATAACTTACAGAAAGATTACAAACATATATCAGAAAAGGAGCTAATGTTCAAAACATCTAAGAAAAACACTACAACTCAAATGCAAAATACGTTAAAAAATTAAAAAGGGCAAATAACTGGGTTCAGAAATGTGAAAGACTTAAATAAGACATTTCCTGAAAAAGACATACAAATGGCTAACAAATATAGGAAAAGGTTCTCAACCTCACTAATCATCAGGGCAATGCAAATCAACACCTCATACCTGTTAGGCTGTGTATTATAAAGAAAATAATTAACAGTTTAAGGCCAAGATGTGGGGAATTGGAAACTTTGTACACTGCTGGTGGGAATGTAAAATGGTGCCACTATTATGAAAAAGAGTATGGGGGTTCCTTATAAAATTATAAACAGAAATATCATATGATTCAGCAATCACAGTTCTGGGTATATATCCAAAGGAAATTAAATCAGTATCACAATGAGATGAACATAGGTTCATTGCAGCATTCTCCAAAATAGCCTAGATATGCAACCAACTTCACAAAACAAGTAAGTGTCCTGTGCCTGAGCTAACCTTAGGTACTTCAAAACAACTCCATAAGTCTCTTCGCCCCTTAGAGAGGATGAAAGCAATATTAGAGTTAAAAGTAACTTGTACCAATTCCCTTAGTCTGGAATACTGAAACAAAAGTTCTACAGCAGGGGAAGCCTCATAAACTCACAGCACCTGCCAGGGTTTACCCCAGCCTTGGAAGAACTGGGAAGGATAAGACCAAGGCAGGCCTGAGGAAAGGTCAGAGGGTAGGCAGGACTGGAGTGTGGGGAGCAGGGGAAGGGCTGTCCGGATAGAGCAGTGGGTTGTAATAAGTGCAGTGACCCTGGGTCCTGCTGCCCTGAGTCTCTGTCCTGGGCCTCTTCAATTCCAGGAGACCAGGTTAGCAGGGCTATGAGAGCCAGTGTGTGAAGCGAGCCCAGCAGCCCCTTCACACAGTCCTCTAGAATTCCTGCTGGCCATGAAGCGTCTGTAGGGGCAGCTGGAGGTGGACCCCTCTCAAATGGAAGCATGTCAGCACATCAGCCTTGGGAGGTGCTGAGGCTGAAATGAGGAGACTGAGCACATGCAGTGATCCCAAAGCATGTGTTCTGTGACTCATCCACCTCTGGGAGCGCAGTTTCCTTGAGGAATAAACAGTGAGGACAAAAGTAAGGTGAAGCTACAAGTCCTGAAAGTGTAGAGGGAGAGAGTTCAAGTCTCATCCACCACCTGACACTCACTATAAGAACTTGTTCTCCAGTGTCAAGTGACTATGAGAGCTTTGTTCCCACTAGGATATGGCCATCATACGGGAATGTCAAAAGGAAATCAAAATCCCTGGTGCAAAATACCCTCCAGGTACCAAATAGAAATGAACAATTCATCTTTGGCCGTGAAAAAGCATTGAAAGAGTAGTCTTGTGAGAAAGAAAATTTCTGAATGGCAAAGCAAGAAAAGATGACTATAAGCACAGTACAGTCAAAGGACATGGACACAATAACTCTATTATATCATTAAAATGTGGAAAGACCAAATCAGAATTCTACACATATTTCCTTCTTCTTCCTGATTTCATATTCACCTTCCTTAATTTCTAAAGAAGTGGGTGGAACCCAAGTGTTCTAGGAATTGTCTACTTTAGATCCTACCTGAGAGTTGTTCCCTACGTGAATCGTCATCAGCATCACTGCTATGTATGCTCTCCACCATGCATTCTGTACAAACACAACCATGAGCATAAAGTTATTATACAAGTTGACACACCCATTTCTCCTACTCGACTTGCTGGCTCACACAGCATCACCCTGGTCTTCCCTCCAGGTTCTCAGACCTCCCCTGTGCTCTGTGCAGACGGAGTCCTTCAATAAGATATTGATCACAGTTGAAAATTTCAAATGAGGGAGAGATGCTGAGAAAATCACTTTTCGACCCCTCACTTCCATAGACCCATTTATAGTTTTCACCATCAACCTTACCAACCTGAAATTCCAGATGCTACAGACACACTTCAAACATGGCTAGTATGACCAAGCAATTGTGTGTTTTTTGCATTTTTTAATAGAATGAGTTAATTATTGTTTGAACTAAATTAATTATAAATAGACACATTTGGTTAGTGGCTACCACACTGGAAAGCTCAGCTCTAAGAAATCCAAAGATGAGAAAGAGGCAATCAGCCAACCCACCCCTGGTTGTTCTTTACTGCAGAAAATTTGATGGCCTGATCTGATCATTTGTATGTAGGTATACCTTTGGCTCTTGAACCCATGCCAGACATTGGGAGAGTCCTTGTGGACACTGAAATAGTACAGTCAACACGCAGATCCAAGAGGAATTCCCAGCAAGGGGCCCACTTGTAGACGGAGGTGAAGGGCATGGCCAATTACACCTGTATTAGACATAATCAGAGAGTAGGTGCAGAGGGGAGGGAGGGATTTCACTCTCTTCATGAGTCCATCCTTCTCACCCCTGACTCTAGAAGACCTGAGGAAGGCAGTGGAAAAGGCCGCATTGGAGGTGAAAAATTTGTATACTGAAAACTACAGGACATTGTGGAAAGAATTTAAAGAAGAGACAAGTAATTGGAATGACATACCATATTCATAGACTGGATTATTAAATACTGTTGGCATTTCTATACTATATAAAGTGATGTACACATATATCGCAACAACCCATATAATTCCATGTCATTATTATAGAAGTGGACAGAATCCTAAAATACATATGGAACCCCCACAAGTAGATAAAACAATCTTGAGAGCAAAGAGCAATGATGGAGATTAACACTTCCTGAACTCAAAACACATAACAATGCCACAGTAGTCAACACAGTCTGCTACTGGCATCAAGACAGTGAGATAGACCAGTGAAATATAATAGAGATACCCCAAATAAATGCACATATATATGGCCAACTGATCTTGGCCAAGATTCTAAGATTACCAAGTGAAGAAAGGATAGTCTCTTCAACAATCAACAGAATGAAAAGGCAACCTATAGGATGGGAGGAAATATGTGTAAACCTTGAATCTGAATAAGGGACCAATATCCAGAATATATAAGAAACTACAAAAAGTCAATTACAAAAAAACAGCGGGCAAATAACTGTGTTTAAAATGGGTAAAAAGCTTCACTAGACATTTCTCCATAAAGACATACAAGTGGTCAATCTACATATGAAAATTTGCTCAACATTGCTAAGCATCAGGGAAATGGAAATCAAGCCACAAGGAGATATCACTCACACCTGTTAGGATGTGTATTATAAAAAGACAATTAGGGCTTTCGTGGTGGCACACTGGTTGAGAGTCCGCCTGCCAAGGCAGGGGACACCTGTCCGTGCCCCAGTCTGGGAGGATCCCACATGCCGCTGAGCGCCTGGGCCCATGAGCCATGGCCGCTGAGCTTGTGCGTTTGGATCCTGTGATCCACAACGGTAGAGCTCACAGCCATGAGAGGCCCGTGTACTGCAAAAAAAAAAAAAAAAAAGAAAGAAAGAAATAAAATTAATGGATGCTGGCAAAGATGTGAAGAAGTGAAACTTCTGTACCCTGTTTGGTACTCTGTAGTAATGTAAAATGGTGTAGCCATTATGGAAAACAGAATGTTGGTCCCCCCAAAATTATTAAAAGAACTATCATAAAATCCAGCAATCACTCATTTACGTTTATATACCAAGGAGATAAAACAAGAATGTCCAAGAGATATCTACAATCTCATGTCCATTGCAGCATTATACACAATACACAACATAGGAAAACTGCCTAGTATCCATGGGAAGATGAATTAATAAAGAAAATGTGGTGTATACATACAGTGGAATGTCATTCAGTCTTTGAAAAGGAAGGAAATCCTGCCATTTGCAGCAACACAAAAGAACTTGGAGGACATTTGTAAGAGTGAAATAAGCCAGTCACAGAAGGTCAAAAACTGAAAGAAAACTCCGAGAAGCAGAGAGTAGAAGGGTGGTTCCAAGATCTGGCTGGAGGTTGACATGGGAAATCTCTTTTTAATAGTTAGAATGTGTTATTTGCAAAATGGAAAAGTTCTACACACATGCTGTACAACAAGGTGCATGTAGTCAACAGGACTGACTGGACATTTCAAAACTTGTTAAGACGTTGGATTTCATTGTATGTGTACTTTTACAACAATAAAATATACATATGTAAAACAAATACAAAGTGGAAAAGGGGGAAAAAAGAAGAAAAATAAGGAAAGGGAGTCAACAGAGGGGAAGAAGAAAGCCGGAAGGGTCTCGAATGTACACAGGTATCAGGAGATAATGGGAGAGAAGCTCCTCTCCCCAGGCTTTAAAGAAGACATCTCTCCAGAGTTCACTCCAGCAAGAGGGGGATGTCCTTTCTCTTCCCCATTCAACCAGAAGCGCCAATAGCATCCTAAGTGTGGCCCAGGCTGTGCTCAGGTGGACACTTTTCCTTGATCTCTAAACCAAACACCCCTGACTCCCTATGGCTCAGGTGCCCTTCCTGTATCTCCTTCCACTTCTTTAAAGCATTTCCCTCTTCAAGTCCAGCCAGAGGCTCTAATCCTGTCCTCACACGTGGGGCCCACTGGGCGCGTCTCTAAGTTCTTAAGAGCCTCCCTGTGAGTAGCAGGCACTGTATCACACACCAGGGTTTCCCTCAGCACCATCAGGAAACTATGACCTAGGGATTGAGGATTTCTAGAACAACTTTACTCATACACACTCTCTTGGGTAAACAAGTGACATTTTACAATCAAGCATTTTCAGTTTTTGCTTTGGTGGGGAAAATATTGACACATATAAGGCAATCATATTCTATTAATGTATGTATTTCTCAAAGGACTCACTATCGAAAAAAAAATTTTAAGTATAACTGTCCATGTTTTAATTGACTTTACTCCCACACTTGTTTGCTTGCAAAAGCCTTCAGAAAATACCAAGAACCTACTTCACCTGGCAGTTTGCACAGCAACATGAGTGGAGATGCTCTTGTCACACTGCTTGGTTTCTCTGTCCCACCTTGTAAAGCACAACCTCCTGTCCGCCCTCCTGGGAAGGGAGCCAGTGCCCACCCTGAGCTCAATCCCTGGGGTAGATCTCTTGGTTCTGTCTTCACTGTATGCAGTGTTTCTTGCACAGCACACAGAAACAGGGCCAGCACAACTGATGGAAAACAAACTTTCCACAGGAGAAGGACATTTCGTTTCCTTAGCACAGAATCCGATAGTGAATATTAGCCTCAAAGGAGAAAGGTGGAGTGAATTTCCTCCATCTACTCCTGGAGGCTCCTTCTTTCTCGGACTCCTCCAGAACTGGGTGTGGCATGTGGGTACAAGCATGGGCTCCCTGCAAAAGGAAGGAGGCCTGCCTAGCACTAGGTGCTTCAGGTAAGAGGGGAGGACTCATCCCGAGGCTCTAATAGGAAACAGTTAGAATGAGGGAAGTGGCAGACAGATGTATCATAACCATTCAGAATGCTATGAGACGTACTAAGAGATGAGATTTCTTATTAAATGAAGTTGTAATTGGCCCAGTAGTAGGCATGCTGAAACCCAGTTTTGTTCACTAAGAATCCACCCATGGAGCAACTAAGCCCGTGCACAACAACTACTAAGCCTGTGCTCTAGAGCCTGCAGGTCAAGGCCAAGATGTCGGGAATTGGAAACATTGTACGCTGCTGGTGGGAATGTAAAATGGTGCAGCTATTATGAAAAAGAGTATGGGGGTTCCTTATAAAATTATAAACAGAAATATCATATGACTCAGCAATCACAGTTCTGGGTATATATCCAAAGGAAATTAAATCAATATCACAATGAGATGAACTTAGGTTCATTGCAGCATTCTCCAAAATAGCCTAGATATGCAACCAACTTCACAAAAGAAGTAAGTGTCCTGTGCCTGAGCTAATCTTAGGTACTTCAAAACAACTCCGTAAGTCTCTTAGCCCCTTAGAGAGGATGAAAGCAATATTAGAGTTAAAAGTAACTTGTCCCAATTCCCTTAGTCTGGAATACTGAAACAAAATTCTACAGCAGAGGAAGCCTTATAAACACACAGCACCTGACAGGGTTTACCCCAGCCTTGGAAGAACTGGGAAGGATAAGACCAAGGCAGGCTTGAGGAAAGGTCAGAGGGTATGCAGGACTGCAGTGTGGGGATCAGGGGCAGGGCTGGCCGGATGGAGCAGTGGGTTGTAAGAAGAGCAGTGACCCTGAGTCCTGCTGCACTGAGTCTCTGTCCTGGGCCTGGTCAGTCAATTCCAGGAGACCAGGTTAGCAGGGCTGTGAGAGCCAGTGTGTGAAGAAGCCCAGCAGCCCCTTCACACAGTCCTCTAGAATTCCTGCTGGCCATGAAGGGTCTTTAGGGGCAGCTGGACGTGGAGCCCTCTCAAATGGAAGCATGTCAGCACATCAGCCTTGGGAGGTGCTGAGGCTGAAATGAGGAGACTGAGCACATGCAGTGATCCCAAAGCATGTGTTCTGTGACTCATCCAGCTCAGGGAGCGCATTTTCCATGAGGAATCAACAGTGAGGACAAAAGTAAGATGAAGCTACAAGTCCTGATAGTGTAGAAGGAGAGAGTTCAAGTCTCACCCACCACCTGACACTAAATATAAGGACTTGTTCTCCAGTGTCAATTGACTATGAGACTTTGGTTCCCACTAGGATATGGCCATCATACATGAATGTAAAAAGGAAACCAAAATCCCTGATACAAAATACACTCCAGGTACCAAACAGAAACGAACCTTTCATCTTTGGCAGTGAAAAAGCAATGAAAGAGTAGTCTTGTGAGAAAGAAAATTTCTGAATGGCAAAGCAAGAAAAGATGACTATAAGCACAGTACAGTCAAAGGACATGGACACAATAACTCTATTATATCATTAATTTGGAAAGAACAAATCAGAATTCTACACATATTTCCTTCTTCTTCCTGATTTCATATTCACCTTCCTTAGTTTCTAAAGAACCGGGTGGAACCCAAGTGTTCTAGGAATTGTCTCCCTTTAGATCCTACCTGAGAGTTGTTCCCCACGTGAATCATCATCAGCATCACTGCTATGTATGCTCTCCACGATCCATTCTGTACAAACACAACCATGAGCATAAAGTTATTATACAAGTTGACCCACCCATTTCTCCTACTCAACTTGCTGGCTCACACAGCATCACCCTGGTCTTCCCTCCAGGTTCTCAGACCTCCCCTGTGCTCTGTGCAGACAGAGTCCTTCAATAAGATCTTGATCACAGTTGAAAATTTCAAATGAGGGAGAGATGCTGAGAAAATCACCTTTCGACCCCTCACTTCTATAGACCCATTTATAGCTTTCACGGTCAACCTTACCAACCTGAAATTCCAGATGTTACAGACACACTTGAAACATGGCTAGTATGACCAAGCAATTGTGTGTTTTTTGCATTTTTTAATAGAATGAGTTAATTATTGTTTGAACTAAATTAATTATAAATAGACACATTTGGTTCGTGACTACCACACTGGAAAGCTCAGCTGTAAGAAATCCAAAGATGAGAAAGAGGCAAGCAGCCA